>NC_079196.1:85421536-85723036 GCF_029499605.1 Hyla sarda | reverse complement strand
CTCTTGAGCTTAGAAGAGTTCTTCTTCTCACTTTCCAGCAATTCTGTCAAGTTTTTGACAGTATCCTCCAGGGACAGCAGTTGTTCTCTCATCTGCTCATTGTCTTTATTCAGTTGCGCCATCTTGGACACTTTCTGCTCATAGACTTTTAGCTGAGCCTCTTGTTCAGAGAGCTGAGTACCCAGTGCATCCAAGGCAGCTGCGCGAGACTTAATGTGCGTTTCGTTCTGCGCCTCCAGGCTCTGCACCTTATGAGCCATTACCACTTTCTCCTTCTCCAGCTCTTCCATGGCTACCAACCTAGCCTTGTGATCACTTTGTAGAGCCAGATATGCCCCACACAGGAGATTCACTTCTTCATCCTTGAATGAGATCTGCTTGGCCAGAATCTCCAATTCTCTCTCCTTGCTGGTCATAAGACCCTGGGAGTGGGACAGTTCATCCTGCAGAGCCGCAAACTCACTTTTGTGGCGCTCCATATCTTTCTGCAGCTGAAGCGTTGCTTCCTGCTCTTTATTCAAGTCTGCAAGCGTTTTTTCTTTCTCCTCTGTCAGGTGATGAACTACTTCTTCCTTTTGAGACAATTTAGCAGAAACCATCTGTAAGGTTTCTTCAAGGTTCTGGATCTGCTCCCTTTTTTTACCAAGACCAGTTTTTTCCGAGATCTCTTACTTACAGCGGTCTCCTTACTCTCGCTGCTGGACCTTGTGACATTCTCTTGTCCTCTGACAGTCACCTGTGCTTGGCCTGTCTCTTCCTTCAAGCAAACTCGTTCAGACTCTTTTCCACCTTTAGGAGTAGTCTCCCCCTTTTCAAGGGTCTTGGCCACTTGGGCTTCAGGGTAGTTCCTGGACAGTCTCTCTGGACTGTCTCTCTGCTCACTGGCAGACTTCTCTTTCACTTCAACACTGTCTCTCTGCTGCCCAGCAGAAAGGTCTAGGGCTCCTGGGTCTGCAACAACATCTGGTCCAGTGGTTCGACCTTCCTGGTCACGATCCATCTCTGGTCCAGACGTCACATCTCCTTCACTCAGGACTCTGTCTGTGACAGTAAGCGCAGCACCCAGCTCCACATGTACTCTCTTCAGTACTTCTGCATTATCCACAGACATCTCTGTAGCTTCTTTTCCAGTCACCTCTTCCAGATGACCGCGCAACTCTAGCCCCACCTTGGGCTCATCTTCAGCTGGCGGATGGAACCCATGTTCCTGTACCTGATCCGTTTCTGGTTTCACTGAAGATTCTGTTTCAGTCAGAGGCACACTTGTCTCTTGAGTCACTGGATCCTCTTGGACTTGACTCACGGTCTGGTCTTCTGCTCCCCCAGCAGTCTGGCAGACCCCTATCTGACCTACATCTAGTGACTGCTGACACTCCCCGTCCTCAGCCTCTGCTGAGTAACTCTCCACTAGTGTGTGGTGCAAGTCAAGTGTTGTGGGCCTATCAGGTGTTCCTGCTCTAGTCACCTGACAGTCTTCCCATAATTGCTGAAAAAATTGAAAATCCGTCCCCAGTACTACATCATACTCCAAGGAGGGCTCTATTGCAACCTTATGACCTATAGTACCATAGGGAGTAGAAATACAGACATTAACCGTTTTATAACCCCAAATACCGGCCTGCATAGACACTATAGCGGGGTCTGGCTTTCTCCTGCTGGACTTTACCAGACTTATTACACATCTAGGGTCTAACAAAACCGTCATCTTTTTACCTTCTATTTCCAGCTCACACAGGTTTTCTTTTGTCCTGTCAGAGATGGCAGCAGTACTCTTTACATCTGAACACATCAACATAAGTTTTTCAACAAAAACATTATCAGATTGCACATGTTCAAAATTTACAGGACAGTTCATAGCACTAGGACCTAACTCAGGCAAAGTGTGTTTTAATACATTTTCTCCCAGTCCTGCATTTAACATTTTCTGTTCACCAGATTTTTTCAATCCGATCTGCACAGTGTGAACAGTCCCATCAGTCTCCATGAGGGGTTCCCCACCCTCACATGATTTTGCAACTGGACATAGGTTGGTACCACCTTGAACACTGTTCACACAGTCAACTAGGGAAACACCACCCTCCGACTAAGCCTTTTTATGCACAGTCCCATCATTCTTATGTACAGTCTCATAGTCACTAAACATGGCCCCCATAACCCCTGGAACAGTCTTACCAGAATCTCTTGCCGTCCAATCAGTTAAGGGCTCGTGCTGGACACCTCTCACCAGCTTCTCTGCTGCAGAACATCGCTCCACTTGCTCTTTAAGTAGCTCTGCAACTTTAAACCCAGCATCACTGTTAGGCTGCAGTGCACACTGTAGTCTTGCAGCTTGGCTTACTCCCACTTTAGTCAGGATCTCTGTCTTGACTTTCTCATAGTCCCGTAAGATCTTTGGATCCAGTTCACAATGAACTTTTTGGGCATCTCCTCCAATGAATCCAAACACCAAGTTTCCCCAGTGTGTCTTGGGCCATGCCTCATGCATAGCAATCTTTTCAAACTCTGCAAAGCTTGCTTCCTCTTGCGCTGCAGCAGTCTGCAACAAAGCACTTATCAGGACATCCATCTTGCAACACTTCAAACCTTGCAAACACAGTAAAGTCCTCTGCCGAAATGTCAGCCGCTTGCCAACAAAATTTTCCCGTTGCCCCTAGCAACGCCTTTATACACAGTCTCAAAACGTAATCTGCACTCTGCAGGTGGCCCGTCCACCTGTCTCCTTACTTGAGAAAGAGTGCCCACTCGCTTGATGCGATCTGTTGCCCCTAGCAACAACTTCACCACAGGCGCAGTCCTGCTCTTGTACTCCACAGCTGGGCTCGTCCCACTGTCTCCTCTCTGAGAAAGAGTACACCCTTGCACCATGCACGGTAGTTTTCTCTTGGCAACAACTTCACTGCAACTCGACCACTGGTTGCTCCTAGCAACGTGTTTGCCCGCATCCTCCACCAATTGTAAGGATTCCTCCTTGGGGATTAGCTCGGGGATCGTCCTGGACCACGCCACAGGATGCGTTTCTTCTCAATAAACCAGCAAGCAAACGGTTCTAATGCAAATCTGGCACCTTGCCAGTTTTATTACACAGGTTGCAGGGAAAGAAATAAACAAAAAGCAGGAACAAACAAAATCCTAGACCGTCTGGTCACTGACTACACAGATCAGCTTGTCCTGACTAACAACCGCTGAGCTTCCCTCAGTCGGCTAAACATATGTCCCCTGCAACCTTTTACTCACAATTCATGTCACTCTCTTTGAGCCACTCAGCTCGGGCTGTGTACTCCTCAGCAGCCTCTGTCTCTTCCCTACAGCCCACATGCTGTCTCCTAGGAAGAGCCCCAACTATTCTGTTCCTTTTCCTTTTAAAACACACACTTTCCCTTCCTGATACCTCATTAATCAGGCCACAGGTGGAGCATTCTGCAGAGATAGCAAGGGAAATACACCCTTTCCTTGCCACACTGCCACAATATATATATATATATATATATATATACACACAAACACACATATATATGTGTGTGTGTGCGTATACCCTTAAAGTGCAATTGTCATAAACTCTGGGTGCTATAACCTACACACAGCCTTTATACTGTGTGCAGATGGTGTGTACATCACTGTTTTTACCTTATTTCTGCCGGCTTTCACCACCCCAAAAATGCTTTTGATCACAGCTATGCCCCACCGCTGCCACACCCACCCCCTGTGCCTGCGCCCCTCAGCTCATGTAATGTGTGTGTCGCCGCGTGTTATCCAGGCAAGCGCTCGCCCAGCTGGGGGAGCGGGAGCTTGCCTGGATAACACGCGGCGGTGTGCATGTTAGTTGAGCCGAGGGGTCCATGCGCTGGGACCTTTGTGTCAATCACACAGCATTCCCAGCACTGACACAGGGGGTGGGCGTGGTGGCGGGGCATAGCGTACCTCACACCACGCCTATCCCACTGTGTGGCTGTGATCAAAAGCATTTTTGGGGGTGATGAAAGCCTGCAAGAATAAAGTCAAACATTGCTGTACACACCATCTGCACACAGTACAAAGGCTGTGTGTAGGTTATAGGACCCAGAGTTCATGACAATTGCGCATTAAATAGTATCGGCAATGTGTTTTCTAATACAGACGGCTCTTTTTACTAGGATTGACTGAATTACTATAGTTTGCTTTTTATTTACCCTAAATATTTTCACTTCTCAGTAATTGTCGTAGAGGCACAAAATGTACTTTAAGTATGCTGGCTACAAAATACTCTTCATGCAAATATATTATTTATTAGTTTTATACATTTAAAAATCCTGCACGGTTCTGACCTAGTTTTTTTCATTTTTATGCCTTTTTAAAGACTTGTACACTTTTATTAAAACAATGTAAAGCTTCGACAGCCTTTCCCAACATTTTTTTCCGCTAACCATCCCTCTTTCGTTGAAAACACGCACTGGTTCCAATCTGTTCCTGCATTTTTAATAGTCTCCAGTTTCTCTAGTATCACACAAGTTGCCTGTTAGTATTTTTCTCATGCATTATATGCATTTTGTTTTATATATACAAATCTTTGAGACAGTTTTTTGAGCTGCGATTCTGGGTGACCCCTGATCCCTTCATATACACGATACCTTTTCTGTTTATTACTGCTGTATTTGGTGACTCCACAACCCCTGGATGATACACATGCCTGTATTTTTATGTAAGATCGGATCGGATAGTTTTTTTATGCCTGGCTGACGCAATAGAAATCTCTTCTACCCAGGTGACCATTCCAGGCTTGTTTATACCAGCATGTTTTTTTTAAGTCCTTGTCTGGCCAGGAGTTTTGATCATTTAGTTCTGTTACTAAGCAGCAGAAAAGGGGAAAAAAACACACAAAAAAAGAAAAACAAGCAAACCATTATTTCTTCATGCAGCTCTTACTGGTTTTGATGCCATGTGGTTCTTTGTATGGAATTATTCAGCCAACGTTTGTTGCAAACAATAACATTGGCATTAGCTTCTGTCTGACTGGCACCTAGTTATACACAGTTCTGTTAAACCAAGCATGGCATCGATGCCTTTCCAGAACACAGCCGTGAACCCATTCTGGTGTTTCAGTATGTGTCTCTGTAGCAAGCTCTAATTTTTGAGCAGGTATTTGCTGTAAATCCTGGTTAGTTCAGTACAAGATTTGATAGCATTTGGAATTGTAGAATTTGTGAACAATTCTTTTTAAAACAAAACACCAATGTGGAAAAGTATTCTATGATGGCTTGTAAAGCAATTGTTAGAGTTTAATTTTTTTACATGATGAAGGTATTACAAGGCCCAAACTGTTAATCTATAAGACATATGTCAAGACCGCTTGAGGCTAATTGTATGCTCATAGCATGCCAAACAGCAATGTTGGCTTATTTTAACATCTGTGACATTGAGAGCACATTGGATAGCAGTTGTAATGTCCTACTGTGAACCTCACTTACTAGTTTATTTGGCTGAGACTGTATAGTTTACATTAAAGAGAAACTGACAGCTATTTATCCCGCACTTAACCCAATAAACTGGGTTATAGTGCAGGCAAATAGCTGTAAAAAGTGAGGTCACTTGCATATATAGGTACAGTATTTCCTGAGTTCTGTCATTTCTAAATCTGCTGCCATTGCACAGCTCTGTGCAATGGAGGTGGGGAGCTGGCTTGCCCAGCTCCCCTGCCTCATCAATATGAACTCCTATGTGACATGAGAGCCTGCTGCATGGGGGGGGGGGGAGCTCTCTGCTCCTCGCTACACCCGACTTCCAAGCGCATATCTGAGCAGTGGCAGCGGATTTAAAAAATGGCTCAACTCAAGAAATGTTTCACCGATATATGCAACTGACCCCTCTTTTTACAGCTATTCACTTGCACTATAATGAAGTATATTGGGTTTAGTTTGGGTTGATTAGCTTTTCGTTTCTCTTTAAGAATCATGTATGATGGGGAGTTATCATTTTTATCTTTGTTTCCCCCCTATGTTTTGTTGTGTATTGATTTTCTCCTTGTTAGGATGTGTGACTGCTTTTCTACAAGATCTATAATGAATATGATGTACTGTAAAGAATAATTCAGCATGTGCTATTACAGTATCATTTCCGGTAGCTGTACAACAGAGCTGTTAAACAGGTAGCTGTTAAACAAGCTGACGGCCTCTAGGGCCGTCAGCTTGTTTAACCTTTAAAGGGGTACTCTGGTGGAAAACATTTTTTTTTTTTTAATCAACTGGTGCCAGAAAGTTAAAACAGATTTGTGAATTACTTCTATTAAAAAATCTTTACCCTTCCAGTACTTTTAGCAGCTGTACGCTACAGAGGAAATTCTTTTCTTTTTGAATTTATTTTTCATCTTGTCCACAGTGCTCTCTGCTGACACCTGATGCCTGTATCAGGAAATGTCCACAGCAGGAGAAAATCCCCATAGCAAGCCTAGCCTGTGGACAAGACAAAAAGAAAAAAAAAAAAAAAAAAGAATTTCCTCTGTAGCATACAGCTGCTTAAATGTACTGGAAGGGTAAAGATTTTTTAATAGAAGTAATTTACAAATCTATTTAACTTTTTGGCACCAGTTGATTTAAAAAAAAAAAAAAAAAGTTTTCCACCAGAGTACCCCTTTAAGAACATCATGATTTTTTTATTTTTGCACTCTCTTTAATTCCTCCTTGTCTAATAATAATTGTGAAGCAAAACTGAAAAAAATGCAATTTTGCTACTTTTGGGGGCTTCAGTTTCTATACAGTGCACTTTTCGGTAAAATGCTTGTTTTCTTTTTTCTGTAGGTCCATCCAATTAAAATGATACCCAATTTATAGAGGTTTTGTTTTATTCATTTTTAAAAATGATAACTTTTTGTGCAAAAATTATTATTAAAAAAAGAGCTATAGGGGTAAGATGAGGAATTTTATTTTTCCGTATACAGTGATGACTGAGGGCTGCTTGTTTGCGCTGTGATCTGTAGTTTTTATCAGTATCATTTTTGTTTTGATGTGACTTTTTAAATGCTTTTTATTAATTATTTTTCTGCTATATAAAGTGACCAAAAATGAACCATTCTGGACTTTCACAATTGACTGTGCGGTTTTATTAAAGGGGTACTCCAGGAAACTAAAGCCATAGCCCATCCTTTCTGTCAATGTATTTCATTGTCTAAATATAATTAATTACTGGGAGGTGTATGTGCAGCCTCAGCTAATCAGACACTGAACCTCTCTCTGCTGCTCAGAGCAGGACAGTGGGGGCTAGCAGAGCAGGGCTGCAATGATTGCTGGGAGATTTAGGCAAAGAATTTCAGGCAGCCAGAGTAGACAACAGGGGCCACAGGAGCCATGCATATCAGGATGGTTTACAGGAAACCTATCCCGGTAGTGTGGTTCTTTGTAAATCTAATATAGCAATGTGCGTTTTAGCTCACCCTGCAATAGACGCACGGACCTGACGTGGACTTCGTCCCAAAATACCAGGAAAGAACAAGAATGCCCAGCGCCCCAACTCGGGAACGGTTCTTTTATTGATAAGTCATGGTAGAAATCACAGGAACACGGTAAAAGTGATGCGTTTTGGCTTTACTTGAAAGCTTTAGTCATACAGTAGTATGACTAAGGCTTTCAAGTAAAGCCAAAATGCGTCACTTTTACCGTGTGCCTGGGATGTCTACCATGGCTTATCAATAAAAGAACCGTTCCTGAGTTGGGCGCTGGACATTCTTGTTCTTTCCTGGTATCTAATATTTATTCCATGGAGTACCCCTTTAATGTCATATTTTAATAGTTTGGATGTTTACGATCACGAAAATACTACAAATGTTTATTTTTGTTTAAATTACTTTATTTAAAAATTGGAAAGGAGGGGTGATTCTAACTTTTACCGAAGGGGTTTATTCACATTTACTTGCTTATTGCAACATTATTGGTGCTCCATTACTACAGGCTGATAAGGCTGCCAGAAGTACAGGAGTGATGATCAAATGGGACAGAGGCAGATAGGGACACTTCACTTTTCTTCTCAACTGAACATGACCCTGCTATTTTGCCATGGTGGTCCCAATCCGCTCCCATAGCTAGCCGGTTGTGCAATTTACCCATTTCCGATACCGTGGTCAAAGTCTAAAGTGTTATTGATGGACATTGGTCTGATCTGCGATGTCTGGCATTAGCCGTGGGTCCCGGCTGCTGATAGCAACCGGGACCCACCAGATATAAAGCACGCTCAGCTCCAGAGAACATTTTTTTGAGAAGCCTCACAGTGGTATAACCATAGACTATGGTGGAGATTTATCAAAACCTGTCCAGAGGAAAAGTTGCTGAGTTGCCCATAGCAACCAATCTGATCGCTTCTTTCATTTTTAACAAGGCTTCTGAAAAATGAGAAGGGATCTGATTGGTTGCTATGGGAAACCCAGCAACTTTTTCTCTAGATAAGTTTTGATAAATCCCCTCCTATATCCTTATTTGTTGATACTGTGTGGCCTTTACCCCTTTGTTAAACTGCACCAAAGCTGCTGCTGTTCTTGTTTTTCTCATGTTTTGTACAGCATTGCAGCATATGACTGCATGTTGGTACTTTCTTAGCATAATGTAGTTATTTTTATTCTACAGCATACAGTTGCCTCTGTTTTCAGTTTTGCTGTTGTATTACATTGTTTGCGCGCTAAACTTTTGGCTGCCGCAAAAGAAATAAATGGCTAGTCCAGTAGGTAAAAGCCCTGTGTGGGTTGTTAGCTGAGGTAGAGTTTTGCAAGAAAATGGGTCTTTTATTATTAAGACAGGTAGTCTAAGCCTGATGTGACCCCTCCAAAACACGCTCATTGAGCAAGGAGCAGAGGTGAGGAAATAGGAGCCGCTGCTGGAGAACGCATTTCTTTCTTCTGTCACTATCCATTTCCATAATGCTTGTCATGTATTGTAAAATGAGCTGTCTCCTAAACACATGGCTGTAGAGCACTCGGTGCATGGATGCATGGAAAGCCTTTCACTAGAAAGCTTTTCATTCTCCACTATATTCTGTACAGCTAAGATAAAAACCCTGCATATTAAAGGCTTTTCGGCATATTTAACTTGAAAGTTTTTACAAATCTGTTTTGATCCTATACTATCACAGTTCAGACCTTTCCTTTTCTACATTGTATTATTATAATAATAATAATAATTACTATATTCTACTGATCTACGTTGCGGTACAATATCAAACACATATAGTAGACAGTCACATAGTACAGATGAAATATAACAATTTGTGTTATACCAAGGGATGTGGAGACAAGGAAAGAGTAGGAGAAAAAAAATTCTAAATCAAATGGTGCAACAACAACAAAAAACGTGGTCTCAAATGGCTGGAGGTGCTCAACCCCAAATGCAGTTGTGCATTTATACTGGGGGAGCAGATCCTGCCCTTGTAGTCCGTTGCTAGGGGCGATCCCCAGCATAAAAATGCATACAATGGAGGATGCCTGCAGCGGACTACAAGTGCCACAATAGAATCCTACACCAGATAGACGGTGTGGATGTGTAACAATTAGAATACAATACAAGAATATGGATGCACTACTGTGGTAGATGTATACAATGACATTGGCTATCCCTCAACACTGATGTTAAAATTGAGATATTCGCCAGTGTATCCTTATATGAAGGACATACCTGAGCCCACACACCAACACCAAGGTTTCTCAAATGGCGTGGGACCCAACGCTAACCTACCTGTGCGTGATAAGCAAAAAACAGGGGCAAGTGGGCAATTACAGCAGCATTAGGCCGACATGCAGCCTGCTCCCAGTTCTCTCCAGTGTGACTGAGCACACATACAATGGGAGGAGGGAGAGAGGATACAAGCTCCACCCAAGTTGGCTGACATAGGTGCATGGCCTCACAGGTGCAACCTTAATGCTGCCTGGAAAATGTTCAAGGCGCATTAACATATGGAGTTTACACACCTCCCATTGTATGTGTGCTCAGTCACACTGGAGGGAACTGGGAGCCGGCTGCATGTCGGCCTAGTGCTGCTGTAATTGCCCACTGGCCCCTGGTTTTTACTTATTACGCACAGGTAGGTTAGCGTTAGGTCCCGCGCCATTTGAGAAACCTTGGCGTTGGTGTGCGGGCTCTGGTATGTCCTTTATATAAGGATATACTGGCAAATGTCTCAATTTTAACATCAGTGTTGAGGGATAGCCAATGTCATTGTATACATCCACCACAGTAGTGCACCTAAATTTCTGTATTGTATAAATCAAATGGTGCCACAAATGTTAACAGATTTGTAAATTACGTTTATTTAAAAAGCTTAATCCTTCCAGTACTTATCTGCTGCCGTATGATCGACAGGAAGTTGAGAAGTTTTTTTTTCCTGTCTGACCACAGTGCTCTCTGCTGACACCTCTGTTCATATCAGGAACTGTCCAGAGCAGGATAAGTTTGCTATGAAGACTTGCTTTTACTCCGGACAGTTCCTGACATGGACATAGGTGTCAGCAGAGAGCACTGTAGTCAGACTGAAAAGAATTTCAGAAAGAAATACAACTTCCTCTATAGTGTACAGCAGATGATAAGTACTGGAAGGATTAAGATTTTTAAATAGAAGTAATTTACAAATCTGTTAAACTTTGTGGCACCAGTTGATAAAAAAAAATAAAAATAAATGTTTCCCCCTTTAGGGTGATGTTAGTACATACCTGCCAGGCTATCTGGGTATTTCCCATTGGAGTTTGGTCTCCTAAACTACACATCCCATAGTCCATGCTTGTAAGTGTGAAGTTACATTCCTCCCTCCCACACATCAGCCACCCCACCCATTGCAGCACAAATAAGCTCAAAAGATCAGTGTTTTCTAATCAGGATGCCTACAGCTGTTTCAAAATTATCTTGCGCCGCCCATTGAAGCAGGACTGGCTCCCTTTGCACAACTGACTAGTGATGTCATGTCTCGACTCACTGCAACCTGGGAAATCCTGAGACATGAGTCATTTTGTATGCTGTTAAAAATAAATATTGGGGTAAAAATCAGACACTATATAAGCACATATGCTAACTTTACAGCACCTGTAGCATAGTCAAATAAAAACAAATTCCTGGAATACCCCTTTAAGATCTTTGTTTTTCCTTATTGAGTTAAATAATGCTGTAAAAGAAGAAAACCATAAGGAATCTGTCCTACAAAGGAAAATTGTCCCTCCAATCTCCGAGTGGCAATCAGACTGGATCAATATTCAAGCAAGAATACTATATGGTTACATGAGTGTCAATGTTATTTGATCTATGACATTGCCTAAGCCTTTTTTGAGACCATCCAGAATGGTCTATTCCACCTTTTCTGGCATCCTGGAGAACCAATACCTAGAACTGAACATCATACTCCAGATGAGGCCACACCAATACTTTATTAAAGCAGTCATATTATGTCAGTCTCTTTTGAGTCCATGCCTCTTTTAATATATGACAATGCCCTGCAAGCCTTAGAAGCAGCTGCTTGACATTGTGTGATATTTTATAATATACTGTAAAATCTAGAAGTACAGTGATCCCTCAACTTACAATGGCCTCAACATACAATAGTTTCAACATACAATGTTTTTTTCTGGACTATTGTAACTTGAAACCCCACTCAACTTACAATGATGGGGAGTGGGGACAGTCCATATCCGTGAGACATGTCACAACTGGAGGAACTGACCAATCAGAATGGGCATTTTACTGGTAAATCACCCATATTACTGAAGTGTATGCAGTGACTGGTGTCTGGTAGCGCCCCCTACAGTACAGGGAGAAACTACAAGTTCTGTACTACTCCTTACCTGTGCCAGGGTTAGCTGCTCCTTTGGACACCAAGTAAGGGTGGCTCCATTTGGGACACTGAGTGTACTGTATTGGACCCTGAAGAAGCTCCTGTCCTCTACATAAACCATTGTTTCCTAACCAGGGTGCCTCCAGCTGTTGCAAAACTACAACTCCCAGCATGCTCGGACAGCCGTTGGCTGTCCGGGCATGCTGGGAGTTGTAGTTTTGCAACAGCTAGAGGCTCCCTGCTTGGGAAACACTGACATAGACAGTGATTTACAGCTCCCAGCAGATCTTTCTTACTTTTATATGTAAGGATTTGCTTTATCTATATTAGTTATCTAATTATTTTTCTTTAATCCTCACTTTTTCCTATTTTTGGATGACATTTTGGGGCTTCAGAACCAAGTACCAGGTTTACATAGAGTTATGGTCTCAACATACAATGGTTTCAACATACAATGGTTGTCCTGGAACCAATTAATATTGTAACTTGAGGGACCACTGTACATCTATTTTCTTCTGTACAAGTGACTCTCACAGTTTCACTCCTGGAGGACACAAGATATTACTTTATTTTACAAGTATTTTTTATTTTTTGCAGGTTTTTAAAGAAGTGACAATAAGTGTATTCTGTAATAGGCTGCATTTAAAATAAAAAAAACACAATTATAAAACAAAAAATATAATTCAAAAACGCTTGTGAATGGAAAAATCACCTCCTAATATGTATTTCAAAAGCGTTGTATTTTTCTGCTTTTATGTCAAACTGTTTGAACGTCCCCAAAAAGTATTTTGGTTAAAGATGAGCAAAGTTACAGTGATTCAATTCGTCACAAACCTCACGGCTCTGCGGTTGCTGATTTTAACCTGCATAAATTAGTTCAGCTTCTCCTAGGACTGAATCCACCTTTTCCAGCCCACCGGAGCACCTGAAAGCTGAACTAATTTATGCAGGCTAAAGTCAGCAACCGCCGAGCCGTGAGGTTTGTGACGAGTTGAATCACTGTAACTTCGCACATCTCTAATTTTGGTCAGTATTTTCTAGCCAAAACCATGATTAGGTCAAAAACAAAAAAAAAATGCAAATTTTTCATTGACCTTTTTTCTCATTCTTCTCTGTGGTGGTACCATGCTTGATTTTGCCTTAAAGGAAATCTGTCATCATTGTCACTTGCACTAACCTGTCTATACAGACAGGTAGTGCAGGTGACACTGATGACAACTATACTTACCTGATCCCGTTTAGTGCTCCTGTTCTCCTGCTATCTTCCTCTGTATTTTCTGTTCCGGAGCCGACTTAATGCATGGGCATAGTGATCAGCGGCATAGGCCATATTCAAATTTTCAATATTTGGTGGATATATGGACGACTATTCGTCCTATGTTCGCGAATTTCGCATATTCATTCACTTTTCTTTCCATGCAAAATTCGTAATGAAATTCGCAAAGTGCGCATGCGCGATTATATTTTTCAACTAACTATTTTCCTATTGGTTGCTAGGGATGTTGCTAACCTCTGACAACTGTATCTGCATCCTTCTCATTGGCCCACAAGCTAAAAGAAAGGAGGCATCAGTGTCCTCTGGAAGTGCCGATACTCACAAATTTTTGCATATACTAAATATTCGCGCTCCTCAGGCAGTAAATAATATTGGAGCCTTCTTTTGGACCACAAACTGAAAGCAGGGAGGGATGATCACTTTTTATTTACACAGTACACATCATTGTGATGTATACTGTCTAAGAAAAAAAAAAAGAATATTCATCATAACGAATATATATCGCTATATTCTAAATATTCACGAAATGGCAATATTCACGGTAAAAATTTGCAATTTGAATTCCTGACGTCAGGAAACTCTGCCCATGCGGTGACCATCGGTGTCACCTGCACTACTTGTTTATATTCTTTGGATAGAGCGCTTGTAGCCTGATAATAGGCTCCCCACCATTGTGGGTATGCGCTCTACTCCATCTGGACGCCGGACAACATAAACGTATTCCATGGACCCTGAGGTATCCATGAGAGATTCCTTGGTCCGGTGATAAGATGGTTGCCACAGCAACTTCTATGAAAACTCTCTAAAATACATAATTGAGCAATATAATGGTTGCCATAGCAATATGTGTATATTAACAGCTGCACTCATTTACGGCTGATAATTTTGTGTTGAAATTGTACTCACTTATAAACTTTAACAATTTGAGTCAGTGTGCCTATATTAGTTGTCCCCTGAGGAAACTGCTGGATGCAGTGGAAACGCGTTGGGCTTAGGACTATATATACATATATATATATATATATATATATATATATATATATATATATATATATATATATATATATTGGTGCATTATCAATTTATTCCTGTTATATGGGTTACAAAAATTGGTGCATTTTACAAGTTAACTATTAAAGGTTATATTTTAGAGCACTTGCTATGGTTCCCCCCCCCCCCCCTTTTAATTTATTCTTTGGATAGGGGATAAGAAGTCATAGTCACTTGTGCAATGTGTCTGAATATTACATTTCTCGGCTGAATACTAAGGAAACAAACTCTTTCAGAATAAATTTTTTTTCTGCAGTGTTTTTGCTATACTCTGTATATACTTATAATCTACTAAAGTGCAGCATCCATGTGTCCTTCACACATATAAGTTTAGTTAGTTGGTTGTGAATATTAGTTCTTTATTTCAGAATTATGGAATGTTACCAGTTATTGAAGGAGGATGAGGAGACTCCTCTATCTACAGGCCCAGAAGTCAGTATTGAATGTTTTATCAGGATCTTGTCATTATAAGTGAGTTCAGATATCCCCGCACCTCTCCATCTCCCAGCATTTCACATGCAGATTAGCAGTGTCAATCTAAATCAAAACACAATGGCCCCATCACTGTCAGAAGGAGGAATAGATGTTCACCACTTGGCGGGTAAACTAATATCTTACACTTCTCTGACACGTTGATGGAAGGGACATTATTCCATGCTAAATAGGCCTCTCCAGGAATCCGGAGCAGACAGCGTGCCAAGGTTAATGCTGCGATAGATGAGGGAGAAATACTGCTGTGGGTGCAGCTTGTTAACAAAAGGGATGACTGCATTAATGCTATGGAGAGAGAAATCAGATGGACAAGGTTTGCTGTCTATATCCAAGCACTGTAGGAAATGGAAACATCTACAGTTTATTGTGTTGCCATTAGGTACAGGTGTATACCTTGGGCAAACATAATAGCTGTACGTGGCATTAACTCTTTGTGCACTGATTGATCTCCTTGTTATAAGGGACATTCAATAAGATTTCCTAATGTATTCATTCTTCCAGTACAGAGCTTTGCAGCCTTTTGGGCAGCACAAATGAATTTGGCTGGTTTCCCAGTAACGGCGGAAGTGTTCACACTAGGCCTGCACAATCTTGTGTAGAGCAGCATGAGCGTGTCCTTACATCAGAAATGCTAATAACACTAGCACCACCACTACTTAGACCTCTGTATTGTGTAGGAAAAATGGCTACCTTGTCTAGTGCTATAGTTGATACATCAAAATAAATATATATATATTTTTTTTTTTTTTTTACTGCATATAGGAGCAGGTAGAAGAAAAGTGCAGACCAAGGGGGAGATTTATCATAACTTTTTTATTAGATCTCTTCCAATGTCGTCCTACTAAAATTTTGCCAAATTGATAGTCTCAGTTGTGTTATAGCTGACAGTCTCAGCTCTTCTATTTTATTTTTATTTTTATTTAAAGTACTTAATTTTTTTTCCCATATCATGCACGCTCACCATCAGTAGCGCTATAGGGTCATGTGTTTCATTCCAGAGAAAGTGGTCAGTCCTGGGTCAGCTGACTTCCTGTGAACTACAGGATAATATAATCACCTATTAAACCCCCTCTCTACTCAAATCTGTATGCTGCTGCTATCTCTATAGCATTAGGCTATATAGCTATCTCTCCTGTGATTTTCTAATAATCGCTAAAAAACTGTCATATTTTCCCATGATTGCACAAATCGTAGTAAAGATAGTAGTAAAAATGCATATTTTAAAACAGTTATGGAAAACCACAGCAAAGACACGGGAAATATGCTTACAAAATGGCATGAAATTGCAGTAAAAAAGCAAAATTGCAGTAAAAAAGCATTGTCTGAAAATGTTAAATCTTTGTAAAACACCTCAATCTTTTTCACTTCATGGCAATATTCTCTTAAAAAAAAAAAAAAAGGAAAAGAAAAAAGCCCAACGCACTTTGAATAAGAAAACACAACCAAACTGAACATATTGTGAACTGACCCAGCCCACTTATGAGTCTCAGCTGTTTGTTTGGGTGAACTCCAGCACCAGCATGCTATTTAGCTGAAACTCCACCCCCTCTCTACAAAGTGGAAGGCTTCATGGGAAATGTAGACAGCATTAGAAAATTGTTTCAGTCTGGGAATAGAAATCAATAAGGCTGAAAACCTATGCTTGCCTTATCAGCTGAAACAGGATAACACAAGGCATACACAAGAAACATCTGCATTATTCTTTAATTATTCTTTAATTGTTTTTTGCAAAGCATAGCTGCACTGACTTTTCAGAAGATGGTGTGTGTGCACATGTACAGTAGCACTATTTTTATAAACTTTAGCTGTAATCTGTAATTTTCAGTTGTTCCTGAGTTAGTGGTTGGAGACTAGCTGCTGTGATGTCTCTCATATTAGTCTCAGAATATATGAATAAACAGATGTGGGAAAATACTGTGCATAACAAGAAAAATTTCACTGGGGCACTAACCTATAATAATATACTGGTGAAATTCAATACCCCAAAGAAAAAGAATACCATAGTGCATAAAACCAGATAAGTATAATGGGTTCAAGTTACCAACAGAGGACCACATTTAAAAGTCCTATATCTATGTATGAACCGTTAAAAGGGTTATCCAGGAAAAACGTATTTTTTTATATATCAACTGGCTACAGAAAGTTAAACAGATTTGTAACTTACTTCTATTAAAAAATAGTAATCCTTTCAGTACTTATGAAGTTGAGTTGTTCTTTCCTGTCTAAGTGCTCTCTGATGCCACCTGTCTCGGGAACTGTCCGTAGAAGCAGTAGTAGAAGCAAATCCCCATATGAAACCTCTTCTACTCTGCAGTTCCCGAGACAAGCAGAGATGCCAGCAGAGAGCACTGTTGCCAGACAGAAAAGAACAACTCAACTTCAGCAGCTGATTATTGGGACGGTAAAGATTTTTTAGTAGAAGTAATTTACAAATTTGTTTAACTTACTGGAGCCAGTTGATATAAAAAAATAAAAAAAAAGTTTTTTCCTGTAATACCCTTTTAAGGCAGAAAATACCAAAACTGAAAAATAAGATACTCACCAAAACCCAGTATTACAGTTCACGGCCATATGATATGGAGGACAGCTCACAATGGAGCCACTTACTTCCTCCGTGCCCATGATGTAGAAGGAGGGTACGAGGGGGCAGGAAGTGGCTCCATTGTGAGCTTGCCTTTCTTTCATTTACCTTTGTTCGACCTTGATAGTAAGCCACTCATTCCCACTAATATTGGTCTTACTGATATGGATTTACCAATGGCAATCTTTTCCCATATCCATCCCCTGAGGATCCTGGTACCTTCCGGGTGAAACGCGCTGTGATAGTGTTTTTTTTACCATTGACTGGCCTCCATATTATATGGCCCTTAACTGTAATACTGGGTTTTGGTGGATATTATCCTATTTTCAGTTTTGGTATTTTCTGCCTTAAAGGGTTACTCCACCCCTAGACATCTTATACCCTATCCCTAGTATTAGGGATAAGATGTCTGATCGTGGGAGGTCCGTCTGCTGGAACCCAACAGTAGTCAACAGTGTAAGCTGTGGCTTAAGCACAGGAGTGGGATATAACACTTTCTAGAGGTTTCAGCAACTTCCTTGTGTGCCTCTCTTAGCCTCTGTCTTACTCTGAGGGTAACATCGCCTGTTATTCATAGTAAATCATGAATTTAGGAGAGAAGTGGGAGGAAGAAAGTTGATTGAGCGGAAAAAGTAGAATTTTCTCTAAGAAAATGTATCACATAGTTACTTATTTACCCCTATTCTGTTATTTTTTGCAAAGCTTGTTGAAAGTGTACTGGCTGCTTTAAAGAAAATAAACTAAACAAAATCTGAATGAAACATTGCCACCTAGATCCCTTACAGCTCACCTCATTAATTCCATTTTACAAAGGCCTATTTGTAACTGTATATATAATAGGAACACCATGTTTCAGTAGCCTCTTAATATATAATTTCTCATTGCACCAGGATGTGTATGTTGTATTATTTATAATTCATGGATTAATGGACCTTACATTGAAAGCATTTTATCTATCATGGAAATCTTCCATGTCGACAACACAGCAGCAGAGCTGTAAGACGACACGTCGGCAGAGCTGTAAGACGACACGTCGGCAGAGCTGTAAGACGACACGGCGGCAGAGCTGTAAGACGACACGGCGGCAGAGCTGTAAGACGACACGGCGGCAGAGCTGTAAGACGACACGGCGGCAGAGCTGTAAGACGACACGGCGGCAGAGCTGTAAGACGACACGGCGGCAGAGCTGTAAGACGACACGGCGGCAGAGCTGTAAGACGAGACGGCGGCAGAGCTGTAAGACGACATGGCGGCAGAGCTGTAAGACGACACGGCGGCAGAGCTGTAAGACGACACGGCGGCAGAGCTGTAAGAGGACACGGCGTCAGAGCTGTAAGAGGACACGGCGTCAGAGCTGTAAGAGGACACGGCGTCAGAGCTGTAAGAGGACACGGCGTCAGAGCTGTAAGAGGACACGGCGGCAGAGCTGTAAGATGACACGGCGGCAGAGCTGTAAGACATAGTCACCAGTAAAAAAAAAAAAAAAAAAAAAAAAAAAAAGCTGCAAGCGGCAGCTCGACTTGGAAGAGAAGTTAGCTTGTCAAAATAGATAAGCTTGTTACTTGGCTGGTTTCTGGTTTTCGGATGAAGGCTGAAAAATATCTGTCATTTTAACATGTGGCTAACATGTTTATGCACTTCTTTCTACTTCAGTGCATTGTAACATAGTTCATGAGGTTGAAAAAAGACCAGAGTCCATCAAGTTCAACCTATAACCCTAATGAGTCCCTAGCGAGTGTCTACCCCCCTGAACCCTGCATCATCCTTCTTTACATTTTTCTGCCCCCCCCTCCCAAGACCCCTCTGTCCCCTTCTGCCCCAACACTCCACACCCGCCAAGACCTCTGCATCATTCTTCTTTAAACTTTTCTGCCTCCCAAGACCCCTCTTTCCCCCTCTGCCCTAACACCCCTGCATCATAGGAGAAGCACTGGCCGGGCAGGGAACATAGCGTTCCCTCACTCCGGCAACACTCAGCTATTCATTTGTTGAATTCATTCATATGAATGCCAGGACAGCAGCTGCCACCTCTGGCAAGTCCCTTGAACCAGCCGGAGGTCCGGATGACTGGCGGCCGCGGTCTGGATCTGGACCGAGGTCCGCCAGTTGAATACTGCTGGTCTAGGGTAAGAAGAACCATAAGATGGCGCATTTGTAGTGTACAATGTAACATTTGGGCCATGCCTCCTTCCTAGCAATGCCATCCCTCTGTTTTAGGCTAGGGGCAAAAATGTCTAAAGCACTTAAAGGGGTACTCCGCCCCTAGACATCTTATCCCCTATCCAAAGGATAGGGGATAAGATGTCAGATCGCCGCGGTCCCGCTGCTGGGGAGCCCTGGGATCCCCGCTGCGGCACCGCGCTCTCATTACAGCACAGAGCGATTTCCCTCTGCACGTAATGACGGGGGCCAGTACAGGGGCCAGAGCATCGTTACATCACGGATCCGGGGCGGGCCGTGATGTCACCAGGGGCGGAGCCATGACGTCACGCTGCTCCGTCCCCCATATCGCCCGTCATTACGCACAGAGCGAACTCTCTCTGTGCTGTAATGAGAGCGGGGTGCCACAGCGGGGATCCCAGGGCTCCCCAGCAGTGGGACCGCGGCGATCTGACATCTGATAAGATGTCTAGGGGCGGAGTACCCCTTTAATAAATGTAGAATGCAATTCTCATGTAGGACAGATTGTTGGAGCAATCTATCATATTAGTAATAGTAAATATTCCCTACTGTTTGGACAACAAGCTTAACCGAACATGTGTATTCTATTTGTTTGCTTAGTTGGTGATACATGGAATGTAATGAAATGAATACATTCTAATATGGGTTTGTACTCAGACCCATCCATGATCTGAGGCTTCATAGAGACTGAGGGGATTTATACTAGGCCTCCTCAAAATAATTTAACCAGCCTACATGTCACACACTGTGCAGCGGAGGGAAGCCTTGTGATAAGATTTTGGCATCTACTGAGTTAAACTAATTGGGCACTGTGGCAGTACATTACAAATAATAATGACATTTGTGTTACAGTAGACTGCGCGGAGATGAAGCGGCTAAACAAATATTCATCAAGAAGCCACATGCTGTTTGATTAGTCTCGGGGTTCTTGGGTTTTGAAAGAATTGTGTAATGAGGTTCCAGCACCTTGGGGGGCATCACACAATGCATTCAGCTCAGTAAATGGGCAGTCTTCAGTTTTTGTAACTTTTCTGAGTTCATTATTTTTGTCCTGAAAATCACAGTACATGTTTACAAGATCGTGTTACTTTAGAAACAATGAACAGCAGGCAGAGCAACATGTTTAATAGTATTGTGTCTACACATATTTCTTCAATTGTAAGTTTATATGGCGCAAAGGGAATTGTTTTGATCTTTTTCAACAAAATTTTTTTAGCTAATGCACATTGACTCTGCACCTCTGTTAGTTTAGGTAAGAATTGTACTTTAACCCCTTGTCAACTCATGATGCATATTTATGTCATAGGATGGGCTCAGGGGTACAGAACAGGCTCAGGAGCCGGGTGTCTAGTGGCCCCATCATCCCACCACGATGTAATCGGGGGGTGCTGATGGGTTGCGCGGGAAGCGAGGGGCATTACCTTGGCCTTGGCGTCTTTCATGAATTTAACAATTGATAAAGCATGTGTTTGTCATATCTAGATGTCTTATGAATAGTATATTTATACAGATCATAAAAATGGTAGTTAATTTCACTGAAAAAATGTTGACCTTCTTGGTCGCAAAAATGTAATAACTTGCTGGTTGCTTCTTAAATATGTTGTTCTGAGCTAATATGGACCCTTTGGCTGAGTGCACATAGTGTAAGCTTAAAAAAAAAAAAAACAGCAATAAAAAGCATTTTTTTTTTTAAATCTAGCAATGTGTTTCCTTTAAGTCTTTGGAAAAGCAGCCACCACATTGTGGGAGATGTTTAAAAATTGGCTAATTCTGAGCAAGTGTTAATTTAGGCTGTCTAAGGGTGAATTCACACTGCAGAATGAACGCTGAATCTCCGCTCAGCCTGGCAGGTAGGACCCCGCATCATTGCGCACAATTGATGGCTATGCAGTGCTCGCCGAATTCCACACAAAGAATGAACATGTTCATTCTCTAAACAGAACAATTTCAGCATCAGAATTTTCCGCCACTGAAATTGCTCAGTGTGAATGGGTCTCACGGAAATCCATTCACACTGATGTAAAAGTTCACCACGCGGAATTCCACTGGAATTGCGTAGTGTGAACACACCCTATGACCATGTTCACAAAACCGATTTAGTACTGTAAAACGCTCCCTGTAGACAATGGAGAAAAATCGGGGAAAAAAGTCGATAAAACTTAACATTTAATAGTCCACATTAAAATGTAAAAGGGGAGCCACAACAGGTGGCAAGTGACATGTCACTCTAAAATGGGGAGTGAAATGCCGATGTGCTTAGCCATGACTAAGAGCAACTGCTTGAAATGCGTCGGTGTTTCATTTCCCATTTTAGAGTGACATGTCACTTGCCACCTGCCGTGGCTTCCTTTTTACATTTAAATGTGGACTATTAAATGTTAAGTTTTTAGATTTTTTTTTTCTCTCCGGGAGCTGGAGGTTTTTCCTTTTATGATTTTTCTCCACCGTAAAACATGGACGAACATTCCGCATATTTGAGTGATATGACATGTGCTAAGACAGCTCAAAAATGCACTGCCACATAGACAGCAATGCATTTCTGAGCAGAATCAGCAGAAAGAATAGACATGACTATTCCTACTGTGGATGTCAGAATCAGGATTTCTACAGCATCTGCTGCCGAAATTCTGATGTGTGCACAGTGCAGCAGAATCCCATTAAATTTCAGTGTGGAATGTTCCCACAGTATTCCACTTGAAAGTTCTGCTGTGTGAACATATCCTGAGATTGCACCACATATTTACCATTAGCTCAGACTGTTTAAAAATCAGGCACATTTTACACTGTCTACTCTGCACCACCTTTTAGCTGGCTTTGTTAATACCAATAACTTATTAGTGCATATTATCACTTTTTGGCACGTTTCAAGCCCCACACCCTTTTACTAAGGCCATGTGAGAATGGTCCAAACAAAGTAAAAATGATGTGTACACTATCTTAAAAATGGGGCACTAATATGCCACATTTCAATCTAATTTGACACAGAATACACAAAATAAATGGTGCAAAATCCTTTAAATATCCCCTTAATTGTTTTAAAATATGAAAGTAATTCCAATGTTGAAAAAAATACAACTTTTTATACATATTTTACTGCTGGTTTTAAATGTTTTCATTTTACACCATGTGAGCATAATCTCAATCTGTAACACCATGTTCACATGTCGGAATTTTCATGCCAGATTCCGCATTGGAATTTGGAACTTAGATCCCACTGCAGCAGAGTTCTGTGAATGAAACCGGATTCTGCTGCACTGTGCACACGGTAGAAAATTCCGATTTTCTGCGTCCACAAAAAGAATGAACATGTTCATTCTTTCTGCGAACTCCACACAGAATGCATAGCCATCTATAAGACGCTATAATATTCCGGGGCCCACAGTTTGCGGAATGTTCGCATGGAGATTTTCATTATGGACATTCCATAATTTAAACAGCCTAAGTGTTAAAATAAGAAGATCCGGGTGTGCAGTGCCACCAAAGGAGAGAAAACACCTTGCACAATGCACATTGGAATCGGTGGGCTATTTAAGACACAGACATGCTGGATCCTCTCGAGAGTAAAAAAAATATATGTCTCCATTAAAGGCCATTTTAGCTTTGAACAAATAAGTAGAAAAGTCAATATACTACAAAACAAGGGTAAATAAATTGTTTCTATGTCATGGTTTAAATGCCCCGGCAACAGAAATCATAAATACACTAGCACCATCTTTTCTTTGATCTTTATGGGACTTTACCTGTCATATAATTTATATTGATATTGATAAAAAATAAAAATAAAAAAATGCCTGATTTGGAAAATATACACTTGCACGTATTACTGTGAGGCTAACATGACATCTCTGAAAAGACCAGTAACCACATTTGTATATAATTTCATTATGTTTTCAAGGACAGGGGCAGAATCTTGATGTGACTCAAGTGCTGTTTTTTCTTCTTCGGCACATTCTAATTTCCAGTTACTCTCGTCTCTGTTACAGCCGTATAGATAGCTCTGTAATGGATTCTGATGAATGGCTATGATAAAGCACACAGAAGCCAGCCAGGTGTCTTAGCTAGATAGCTCTCGTCAGCCGGGGACACTCTCAAGGAATCTCTGCACCATTCCCAACATATCTGATATCTCTGTTGGAAGCGCAGAACCAAGGCAATTTGCAACAAAGGATCAGATCCATATTAGTGCCCGAAGTCAGGCGAGCATTGAGTTTTGAAGTTATTGTTGTCGTGGGGAGAGACCCGAGGGAACAAAATGATGAGAATATTCAACCAATCATTTGTGATATGGAAACACCAGGGAGAGAATTGACTAGCAAACGAAATACAATTCATAATTCTTACAATAGGAGCTCAAGCCAAACAGCAGAAAATTGTGAAAATGACAATGATTAGGCCTATTTTAACAGCGGAAAAGTTCCTAGTGTTGTTTTAACTATTGCGCTGCCTTAGAAGATTATCATGAAAAAAATGCTGCTATGCTGATGTCTTGCTTTCTCTAGTTCCATAAAGCAAATATTATCAACCTTGTATTGCAAAGATGTTTGTCTCTAGATCAATAAAAAAACTGAAAATGTTCAACTTACAGATCTTCAAACATTATGAAGGCAACATTATACAACCCGCACACTTTGGTATCTTTTGTTGTATTCCCTAGTTTTTTTCTTATATATGTATAATCTTCCTTTCTGCCTGTTCCTGTAGCCACAGATCATTAAACTAAAGCAGACATTTCTCCTCTGTTAGTTATAATAGATTTCCTTTATTTCTTTTTCTTTCTCTCCTTGTCATGTGTGGAACTATGTCAGTAGCAAATACGATGGGGGCCAAGGCACTGTGGGAGGCCTACGCCAATGCAGCAATGTTGTTAATTTTGTATGAAAAATATCTAAATAAGCTTTTATGCTATATTTTATGCTGTTTCTTTGCAGCTTCTCCTTTTGTAGAATAATATCTCAAATGGAATAAAAAAGGAAGAAAATATAATGCAGCAGTTTGCATCGCTATATTCACAATTTAAGAAGGTAGTGGCCCATTTGTGAATTTGTTTTGAGTCCTATTAAATACTAGGAAAGCTTAAAATTCTTTTTACCTCTATATCTGGGCTTAGACTACTTACCAATACCCATGCCTATACTTCATGTGTCTCACACTGTTGTTTTTTGTGTGCCCACCATTTACTCAACAAGTAGCAGTGATGGTCCCAGGATATCCAGTGGGTGGATGTATACTTTCTTGTATAATGCTAGTGTATACTTTCAGGTTTTTGTATTGCTTTTTTTTTTTTTGTGTGTTGCGTTGATGGCAATGGAGACAACCACTTAGCTGCTGATGGCAACTTAATAGCTCCTTATTTCTTAAAAACAATGAAATTCAATCTTTAGGGTGTGTGAGTTTTAGTGTTCGTCAAAATACAAATGAAGCCGTGTTTCCTTTAGATTGATATAATATTTGTTTCTACAAACACTTATTTTGAAGTGTCCTAGATTTAAAATGATTTCGCTTTAACATGGCTCCTTCTTGACTGTTGGAAAGTAAGGGTGTACATGTAACTTTTAGCTATTTTCTTGCAACTGCTGTGCTATAAAATATCAAGAAAAAAATGGGTAATGTACAAGTCACATAGAAGTTGCATAAGGCATGGTTCACACACACACACTAAATATCTGTCCGTAATTGTGGCTGGAGATCCCAATGGCAGCTAGTGTTGTCAGCAGTCAATGCGAGGACCGTGCAAGCTGCATTGTCGTCCCTATAGAGAGCAGTGCATTTCTGAGCGGATCCACCGAAAGAATCAATATTGTTGGCACTAGCTTCCCTTGGAAGCTCTAGTCACAATTGTGAGAATCTGTGTGAACCCAGCCCAACACTTACTAATAATGATTTCAGGTGTAAGGCTTCATGGTGCTACATGCAAGTTGTGGTAAAATCATGATCATACTGCAATTTTTTCTGCTTATGTAAGTTGTGAGTCACTTTTGGCCATAAGTGGCCAACATGGACACATTGAAGTTTGAAGCCAGTCATGGTAATGTTCTGTGGCACCATTTGCACCAAACTGCACAAATGACATCATGAATTAGTCAGGACTTTTCATTTATAATGAGATTTTCTGAGTTGCTATTGAAGAAAAACAAAAACACATTCGTTGGGAAAATTAGAAAAATGCAAATAAAACAGGAAACCCTACAAAATTGGCCAACTTTCTGTTTAGTAAATCTGGGCCATTAAATAGAATTTAGTAATGTCTTGAAATATGTGTCTGCTTTTGTTTGCTGTAATAACTAACTCTCACAATTTGTTTTACAGTTTGGCCTTGCACCCTCGTAAAGAGATCTTGGTTACCGCCAGTGATGACCGTCTTTGGAAGATGTGGTCCATTCCCAGTGGAGAGATCATCATGACTGGTGAAGGACATTCTGACTGGCTTTCTGGCTGCTGCTTCCATCCAAAGTAAGCAAATATGTTAACCTTAATGAATGGCGGCAACATCTAAATGATATTTATGTTTTGTACTCAACAAGACTAGCCGAAATGCAATTTTCAGTCATCAACACAATGTAATGTAGTGTCATGAGGTTGAAAGAATGGAGAAAATAAGAAAGTGCTTTAGAAGTCAGGCAGAATGTGAAATATAGACAACAAGTTGAAATCTATTTACAGCTGAATACTGTTAGTAATGGTCGAGGGAAAGCAGTAAATTTCATCTGCATAGTTCACTGTTCCTGTATCAAGTCTCAGACAAGTCTGCTCCTTTCAAGGTTAGCCAAAGCTTTGTGTTTAATGACAATGTCGTGTCTGCTTTGTAACAAGAGGATGAAAACATTGCGATGTCCAATAAGTTGCTCGTTGAGTGACCTGAAACCCAGTTTATGGATTAATGACAATAATATGAAATGTTTGTTTCCAGGGCCCTTTATGTTCGAGAGGCAGGCAGTACTGTGATGTTAATTGGGTTTTCTATCAGATGATATATCAGGAGATCAGCACAGACATGATCCATTAGCAACCAGTCGTAATGCTTGAAGTCCTTTCTGCCCTCAATAATCCCTAGTAACCTTCAAGCCACATAGTCTTACTGTAATCTCACAGAGGTATTTACCACCTATATTGACTCAATCAGTGTAAAATATACTAAGGCAAAGAAAATTTATCGCACTTTAGTGTATAAACACGTTCTAACAACCCGTCCTTTCTTTCATCAGCGAGAGGAAATACTGTTTTAGAGAACAGTTGGAAAATAAAACACTGCTGGTTGAAGAAAATGTTAATCAGATTTTGCTAATACATTGTTTCCACAGTGTCCGGAGACCATAGTACATAGATTTTCTCATCAGTGGGCAGTGTGTAATCCTTTCAAGTAGCATTATACCGTGCTCTTTAATTATAAGAAGATCTAAACATTTCTATTGCTTCATACATAATACTAGGAAAAGAAAACATCCATGTAAACTTTTTCAATATGTGTTGGTTTTTGCATGTGGTTTAGTAAAAGGCAATTTTATTACTTTTTTTTTTTCTTTGTAATAATATTTAAAATGAACCAATCATTTACTTGTCTTGAAGGGTATATCCACTTTGCCATAGCTTTTTATTCCGCCAATGAAAGCAAAATATAAAAATTCAACTTGAGTCGAATTCTTTTAAGTCATTTGCAACTCTTTTTCAGTTGCACCTTAAACTTTCTCTAAGATAGCAGGATGAGTTGAGGGGGCAAATGGAAGAGGATACCAACACGACAATGACCATTCATAGAGGTGGTTTGTGCATTATAACCATGAAGACATATAGGACCTGATAGATCTACCTAAGACCTATGGTTATAAGCCAAACTAGAGTCTTGTTTGGGGATTATCATCATGTTTCATGGCTCATTGATGGTTTGAACATTGAATATGTCAGCAGATAAGATCCATTCAGCCCATCTAGTCTGCCCAATATTCTAAATACTCTCAATAGTCCCTGGTCCTTCTTTATGTGAAGGATAGCCTTATGCCTATCCCTGTCTTATATGAAGGATAGCCTTATGTATGCTTAAACTTCTTCACTGTATTTAAAAGCCACCACTTCTACCAGAAGGGTAATTTACTCGCTCAGTAAAGTAATACTTTCTGATATTACTGCATAAATGTTTTCCCCTCTAATTTATATCTATGTCCTCTTGTGGTAGTTTTTCTTCTTTTAAATATACTCTCCCCCTTTACCGTGTTTATTTCCTTTATGTGTTTAAAGTTTCTATCATATCCCCTCTGTCTCTTCTTTCTTCCAAGCTAAACATGTAAATATCCATTTACCTTTTCTGGTGAGGTTTATCCTACAATCCATGTACTAGGTTAGTATCTCTTCTCTGAACTTTCTCCAAAGTAACTATTTCCTTCTGGAGATACGGTCTCCGGTGCTGCGCACAATACTCCAAGTGAGATCTCACCAGTGCTCTGTACAGTGGCATGAGCACTTCTCTCTTTCTTTCCCTCTACTGCTAATACCTCTCCCTATACATGCAAACATTCTCCTAGCATTAACTCTATTTGCTAGACGTAAATAATACACCTTAACCCCACCAGACCAAGGGCGCCCTCGCATCCTGTGACTTAAGGACCAACGGCGTACCTGTACGCCCTCAGCGTTTCCGTTCATCGCCGGTAACCGGGCGTTGAATGGAACGGGATGCCTGCTGAATTCGTTCAGCAGGCATCCCGTGTCAATGCCTAGGGGGGATGTGGACCCCCCTCCCCCCATGTCGGTGATTGCTGCAAATTGCTGGTCAATTCAGTACCTGGAAAATATGGGGGATCCCCCTGAAGGGATAGAAGTGAGGTGACAGGGTTGCCACCCTTCCTATCCCTGCTATTGGTTGGTCAGAAGCGATCGACCAATAACAGATCAGGGGCAGGGGGGGTTAAAGTTCGGTTCTGGGCTGGGAGCAACGGCGGATGTCCCTTACCGAAAGCAGGTGGCAAACAGCGGTGGGCGGCGGTCCTCCTATGGGTACAGCGGCGGCGATCCTGCTACTGATGGAAGTCAGGTGAGTTGTTGCCTAGCAACAACTGGAGGGCCACAGTTTGGAGACCACTATACAGTGGTCTTTAATCTGCATCCCTCTAGATGTTGCAAAACTACAACTCCCAGCAAGCTCGGGCATGCTGGGATTTGTAGTTTTGCAAGATTTAGAGAGGTAAAGTTAGGAGATCACGGTGTTTTGGTCTCTAAACTGTGACCCTCTAGATCTTGCAAAACTACAGCAGTTTTTTCTGTCTAGGCATGCTGGGTTCAGTACATTCTGGGAGTTGTAGTTTTGCAACAGCTGAAGGCACACTGGTTGGAAAATACTGAGTTAGGTTACAGTTATGTAAGAGAACCTAGTACATTTACACGGGCAGAGGTTTACAGTGAGTTTCCTGCTTTAAGTTTGAGTTGTGGCAAATTTTAGGCCGCAGCTCAAACTCCTAGAAGGAAACTCACCGTAAACCCCTGCCAGTGCAAATGTACCCTAAAAACACTACATTACACTATCACAAAATAAAGGGTAAAACACTACATATACACACCCTTACACTGTTCCCCCCACTTTCCCCCCAATAAAAATTTACAGCAGTGTTTCCAAAACAGAGCCTACAGCTGTTGCAAAACAACAACTCCCAGCATTGCCAGACAGCCACTCACTGTCCATGCATGCTGGGAGTTTAGCAACAGCTGGAGGCACCCTGTTTTGGAATCGCTGGCATAGAATATCTTTGGTAGCAGAGGCAATTGTAATGCTTGCATCCGGGTACGACCCTATGCAAATCCCTAATTTAGGCCTCACTGCGGAGCCCTGTCGTATTTCAAGGAAACAGTTTAGGGCCACTATGGGGTATTTCCGTACTCGGGAGCAATTGTGTTGCAAATGTTGGGGGCTTTTTTCTCCTTTTACCCCGTATGAAAAGGAATAGCCTGTTAGTGTAAAATAAATAATAATAATAATTTACACTAACATGCTGGTGTTGCCTACTTTTCATTTTCACAAGAGATAAAAGGTAAAAAAGACCTCCAAAATTTGCAACGCAATTTCTCCTGAGTACGGAAAAACCACATATGTGGATGTAAAATGCTCTGCGAGCACACAACAGGGCTCAGGAGTGAGAGCGCATGTACATTTGAGGCCTAAATTGGTGATTTGCACAGGGGGAGGCGGATTTTACAGCGGTTCTAACACAAACACAAAAAAAATAATACCCACATGTGACCCCACCTTGGAAACTACACCCCTCAGGGAACGTAACAAGGGTTATAGTGAGCCTTAACAGGTGTTAGACTTGATGAATTTTCATAAAAGTTGGGTGTTAAAAAAAATAAATAAACATTTGTTCACTAAAATTTTAAGGTGTTACCTTAAATTTTTCATTTTCACAAGGGAAAATATGAAAAAAGCCTCAGAAATTTGTAACCCCATATGTTGATATGCGGGTGCACTATAGGGCTCCATTGGGCTTTTGGAGAAAAAATCTGTCCGGAATTGAAGGCCATGTGTATGTTTTCAAAGCCCCAATGGTGCTAGAACAGTGAACCTCCCCGCGCACACACACACACACACACACACACACACACATGTGACCCCATTTTGAAAACTACACCCCTCAGGGAATGTAATAAGGGCTGCAGTGAGCATTTACACCCCACAGATGTCTGACAGATTGGGTGTAAATGCTCACTGCACTCCTTATTACATTCCATGAGGGGTGTAGTTTCCAAAATGGGGTTACATGTGGGGGGTGGGTCCACTATTCTGGCACCATGGGGGCTTTGTAAATGCCAATGGCGCTCCTTCTCTTCTGAGCATTGTAGTTCACCCGCAGAGCACTTACATCTACATATGGGGTATTTCCATTCTCAGAAAAAATGGTGTTACAAATTTTGGGAGGCTTTTTCTCCTATTACCCCTTGGGAAAATTAAAAATTTGCGGTAACACCTGCATTTTAGTGAAAAAAAATAAAAATTTTCATTTCCACGTCCAAATTTAGCGAAAATTTGTCAAACACCTGTGGGGTGTTAAGGCTCACTGTACCCCTTGTTACGTTCCTTCAGGGGTTTCCAAAATAGTATGCCATGTGTTTTTTTTTTTTTTTGGCTGTTCTAGCACCATAGAGGCTTCCTAAATGTGACATGCCCCCCAAAAACTATTTCAGCAAAATTCGCTCTCCAAAATCCCATTGTTGCTCCTTCTCTTCTGAGCCCTCTAGGGTGCTAGCAGAGCACTTTACATCCACATATAGGTATTTGCTTACTCAAGAGAAATTAGGTTACCAATTTTGGGGGGCTTTTTCTCCTTTTACCCCTTGTAAAAATGAAAAAAATTGGCCTACAAGAACATGTTAGTGTGTAAAAATTTGAGATTTCGAATTTTCTCCTCCATTTTGCTGCTATTCCTGTGAAACCCCTAAAGGGTTAACAAACTTTCTGAATGTCATTTTGAATTCTTTGAGGGGTGCAGTTTTCATAATAGGGTCCATTATGGGGTGTTTATAACATAAAGACCTTTAAATTCACTTCAAAACTAAACTGGTCCCTGAAAAATTAAAATTTTTAAGTTTTCGCGATTTTTTTTTTAAACTGTTCTGAACGTTGGAGCCGGCATCGGGAGCTTGTTACGTCATAGCCTCGCCCCGTCATTCTGTCATGCCCCGCCCCCTCAATGCAAGTGTATGGGAGGGGGCGTGATGGCTGTCATGCCCCCTCCCATAGACTTGCATTTAGGGGGCAGGGCGTGATGTCATGAGAGGGCGGGGCTATGACGTCACAAGCTCCCGGCTCCAGCATTCGGAACAGTTTGTTTCAAACGCTGAGCAGCGGAGTACACCTTTAAGCTTGTCATGAAGCCTGATATATAGAAAGCAAGGAGCCTTTGCTTTCTGATGTCTTTGTGTTCACACTGGCTTCATGGTTTGCAAGCATTTTCTTCTCGATAACAAAAAATAAATAAAAATAACCCAATATACATTAATGTGAAATGGAAAAAGATAAATAAATAAAGTCATGTGCACCATAAATCCTTTAATAAAGGAGTCCATGAGATTAATGTAAACACACACCTACATTTTGCGTGAGTGGATGTATTTATGAATGGATTAGTATGTAATAAGAGTTAGAGAAGGCTTATGATGTTGACCTTTTCATTTCTCCAAAAAGTCATCATAGTCCCCTTTTTTTCATTTAAAGAGGTATAAGTATCACCAAAAAATGTGTGACTCACATCCAAATGTAAGCATTTGCTATGAACGTTACTTGGCAAAATTCCTTGTAGAGTGCAGTACTTTTTTTCTATAATTGTCACATAATTTATCTCAACTATGATGGACAAATTCCAAAATAGGTCCATATTATGAATAAAAAGTGCTTTGCTGCAAAATAGAAGCCCTTGGGGTCACAGCAGTCACTATGAAAATAGAGACTTCAAACACTGCTAAATGTCATCACGAGGCTGTTTCCATAGCCCAAGTTCAACAAAGCAGTTTCTGAACTGTGAAGAAAGATTTGCAGTAAAAGCTTGACCTCACTATATAAAGGTCTTATTCATCTACAAAGAGAGCTAAGGATAAGCAATTTTAGCTTTGGAGAACGTCAGTGAATATGGAGACAGAAGTTTAATTCCCAACCACTTATGTCAGGAAGTTGCCAGGTCCTCCTGCTGGTATATAAGGCAGAAGATAACTAATTGGAAGAGGAAGAAAACCTTTGTGTAATGAACATGGAACATGTAAGAAGCATGAAAAAGACTTGGAGATATACTCCAATTATACAATTTTTTTCCTGGTAATTCTTCGTCAAAGAAAAACAATCCTGTGACCTTTCTGCACTGCACAAGAAAGTATTGAACTGTAGCTATTGAATTATCTTAGATCGCAGCTCCGACTCTTCTTTAGATATTCCTAATTTCTGTCTCACATATGCAATAAAGTAATGGCAATCCAGTCCAAGTGAAGTAATGTATATGTGTTGGGAGTCATTCCATTTTTTATATTTTTGGCATTATCAAATGGCATGAGGTGGATGATTACAGAAAATAAAAATTTTTTAGTTTCATACTAACGTGAGCTAAATGCTTTCTGCCTGCAATTTCCAATGTTCTAAATGAGATGGAAATCGATATTAAGGAGATGTTAAACAAAAATAGAAAAACAAGCAGATCCACCATTAGTTTTAAAATTATGCTGAGTAGATCAAAATACAAATAGGTTGTTAGTATATATTTTGATCAAAAAGTACAAACCCACTCGCCACGTCAAGGCCACCTAGTCAGAGTGGGCCCCTAACTTAACACTGGCGTAGTACCTGGCGGAGACCACTGCCTCCGCGACACCAAGCAGTCGCGGTGGGGACAGGGCATTATCGGCTTATCGTGATTATCGGCCGATAATATCGGCCATACTGATAATCGGTCGATCCCTAATTTAAGTTATTGGCTACGATCCCAAAATGGAGAAATTCCTAGGTTTTCAGGGAAAAGAACATTTTGTTGGTGCAGCATTGGAGGTAGTTCGGTTAGTATTGTATGGCAGTCAGTGATGGTAAAAATATTCAGAAAATCCAGGAAGTTAATGACCTTCAGTCATTAAAGACATTAAAGTTGTAAATAAGCTGTATATAACAATTAGACAATGGAGGGAATAACTAATAATAACAATTCTTCATTTATGTAGCGCACATGTATATTACACAGCTCTGTACATGGCCTGTCACTACTCGGATTGGCCCTTTCCCCATTGGGGCTTACAAACCAAAACATACTTATAGATACATTTGAAATTTAGAGCACGGGGGGGACTGAGGTACCTGGAGTAAACCCATGCAAACACAAGAAGAACATACAAACTCATTGCAGATATTGTCCTTGGTGGGATTTGACCCCAGTACCCCAGCTTGCTAACCACTCAACCACCATGCTGCCACAGATAAATAAAAAGTGTGACTCCGAAACTGCAGTGACAATGCATATATATCATATAATTAGATGATGAGTGTTAAAGAACAATTCTGCTTGCCTGGTAAAGTTAATCCCCGGTTGTAATTCTGACTGCATCTTCTGCCAGAGTTTTCAAAATGACAGATGTCACCGGAGATGTAGCCAGGAGAACATGGAGGAGAGGCTTCCTGGAGAGGATTTATTGCCTTTTTTCTATATTTTTGTGACTGGCATTGCTGGGGTGCTTATGACTGAAATACAGTATGTTAATATTCTTATGTAATTTCTCATTTATATTAGTAGTGGATCTTCTTTCCATTTGGTTTTTGTGGAACTGTTAGACCTGTTACAGGACCGCAGAGCTATGTTTGATGTTGTTACAAATTAGTGAGTTTGTACAATTGATGAGGTAAGTGATCCTGCACATTAGATGCCATGTATACAGTCATTCACAGACTAAGTGTGATTGATGTTTATTCTATGGAAGGGACTCTTCTGTGACAGGCCAGCTAGTGTGAGGATAGTGTGACTGATGTCATGGCGGGCTTACCTTATTGCTTCTTATCTTGTAATATTGAAGTTAGCTTCAGATGTTCAGATGTATCTTAATTATATATTGTAACACTGGTTGTCAATAACTCAAACATTAATTTACATTAAATGTGTACATTTCCAATACTGATCTTTATATGTTGCGGCCATTTATACCACTATTCACTTACATTCACTAATGTTAGTTTTAAACCGAGGTTCACCCTGGATATTACACCCTTTTCCATGGTATTATGCAAATTATATTTTTCTCATTTGCCTAAATAATTGATGTGAAAAAACAGTAAGCATAATTCTCATGGTATCAACTATTTAGAGTTCAATAAAAATTTAATTGAACAAACCTCTTAGGCTGCGTTCACATCACACTTTCTCCATCCGACTTGAGTAAACTATTTTATAACTTAAAATTGTATGAAATAGTTTATAAAATCAGATCCATTGACCTCCATTAAAAAAACGGATCAATTACACTAATCCGATTTGATCCACATCCGATTTCACCCGATTTTTGTTCGGGTCTGAAATCGGGTTTGACCACGATTTCAGACCTGAACAAAAATCGTGTGAAATTGGATGCGGATCAAATTAGATGTGTGTATTGGATCCGATGTTTTAATGGAGGTCAATGGATCCGACTTTATATACGATTTCATACGATTTCAACCCCTTAAGGACTCAGCGTTTTTCCGTTTTTGCATTTTCATTTTTTCCTCATCACCTTCTAAAAATCATAACGCTTTCAATTTTGCACCTAAAAATCCATATGATGGCTTATATTTTGCGCCACCTATTCTAAATTGCAGTGACATTAGTCATTTTACCCAAAAATTCACAGCGAAACGGAAAAAAAAAATCCTTGTGCGACAAAAATGAAGAAAAAATTAAATTTTTTGGGGGTTTCTGTTTCTACGCAGTGCATTTTTCGGTAAAAATAACACCTTATCTTTATTCTGTAGGTCCATACGGTTAAAATGATACCCTACCTATATAGGTTGGATATTGTCATACTTCGTAAAAAAATCATAACTACATGCAGGAAAATTTATATGTTAAAAATTCTCATCTTCTAACCCCTATAACTTTTTTTATTTTTCCGCGTACGGGCCGGTATGAGGACTCATTTTTTGCGCAGTGTTCTTCAGTTTTTAACGGTACTATTTTTGTATTGATCGGACTTTTTGATCGCTTTTTATTCATTTTTTCATGATATAAAAAGTGACCAAAAATACACTATTTTGGACTTTGGAATTTTTTTTGCGCGCACGCCATTGACCGTGCAATTTAATTAACAATATATTTTTATAGTTCGGACATTTTCGCACGTGGCGATACCACATATGTTTATTTTTATTTTCCCAATTTTTTTTTTTTTTATGGGAAAAGGGGGGTGATTCAAACTTTTAATAGGGAAGTTAAATGACCTTTGTTAACTTTTTTTTCACTTTTTTTGCAGTGTTATAGCTCCCATAGCTCCCATCTCCTATGCTGATCCCTGCAAAGCCATAGCTTTGCAGGGATCAGTCAGATAGGGGCTCGATTGCTCAAGCCTGTAGCTCAGGCTTGGAGCAATCAATCCCCGATCGGACGCTGCGGAGAGAGGTAAGGAGACCTCCGCCTGCGTCCCAGCTGATCGGAACATCGCGATTTTATCGCGATGTCCCGATCAGCCCGACTGAGCTGCCGGGAACCGTTTACTTTCGTTTTCAGACGCGGCGGTCAACTTTGATCGCCGCGTCTGAAGGGTTAACAGCGCACGGCACAACGATCGATGCCGTGCACTGTTAGCCCAGGGTCCTGGCTATCGTTAGCAGCTGGGACCGACCCAGTGTGATGCGGGGTCACGGCGTGACCCCATTTTTTACACCAGGACCCGGGCTTAGGGCATACAGGTACGCCCTAAGTCCTTAAGAGGTTAAATAATTTTTTTTAATAAAATGATTTTTTTTATTTATTTTCACTCAACAGAAATACATAATATGCAACAATCACAATTATGGTCATTGTATATCCCCGTTGTACCAACCCCCCCCCCCCCCCCCACCCACCGAAGCCAGGAAAAGAAAAGAAAAAAAAAAAAATATATATATATATATATAAATTTTTTTATATAATTATCATACCTTATCCTCTCCCTCCTTCCCCTCATACTGTACTACTCTTCCAGCAATCCTGACCAGATTTGAGAAAATAGATCACTACTTCCTCTCTTGTTGTATATTGCCTTATCCCATAATATAACTCTTTCCATTTTAGTTTTATACTCTGCAAGAGTCGGCGGCCTAGCCTCTTTCCAATTTTTTGCAATCAACAGCCTAGCGTTGAAAAGTAGCCGACTTACATCTTCAACATACCCAAGGACACAAGTCCGAAGATCGGCTGATACCCTGATCTTAATTTTTTTCTCTATAAATTCAAGAATTATACGCCAGTATTTCAGTATAATTGGGCAGCTCCATAACATGTGTTCAATATCTGCATCCCAGTGGTGACAGCGTGGGCAGCTGGAGTCTAATCCAGAGCCATATTTAGCTATTAAAGAGGGGGACTGATATGCTCTATATAGAATATATAGTTGAGATAAGCGGGGGCCTTCTCCTACTGATTGTTGAACTACTGATCTTAATACAGATCTCCACTCTACCTGGTCTAAACCTGATGCTGATTGCCACTTTATAAACGCTGGTACGCTATAAGTCTCAACTATATGTGACATAAGCCGCTGATATATTTTAGATATTGCCCCTTTTGACCCATTTTTAGCCACTATTATGTCCAAAATGGAATCCTTGTTAATAACCAGGGGAGTTTGTTTATTTTGGGCATGAAGTGCATGCCGTAGTTGGAGATATTGATAATGAAGCTTTGGAGATAGGTGAAAATCCCTTATACATTGTTGAAACGATTTAATAATTCCTTTCTCATACAAATCTATTAGCCAGCTTACTCCCTCTTGCCTCCACCTATCGAACCCCTTTAGTTTATTCAACTCCTTAAATTGATTATTTCCCCATAATGGGGTATATTGATGTAAACCTGTTATCCCACAGATACGTTTAACAATACTCCAGATCTTATCCATTAAAAAAAAAGTAGGATATAGATCTTAAATTTTTTTTTCAAACCCATTCTCCAAGGTCATTAAGAAATTTGAGCCAGGAACAATACTAGCTATTATCCCAGCCGAGCCTCCACAAAGATCTACTCTATCAAAATGATCGAAATGTTTACATTGTGCAGCCAAGAAAAAGGCCCAGAAATTCGATAAAGCCAAGCCACCCTCATTTTTTACCTGTTGTAAGTTTGATAATTTCAATTTAGGTATCCTGCCCCTCCAAACCAACTCCCTCAATTGAGAGTCCATTCGCTAAAACAATGTCATTGGTATCCAAACAGGGGAATTTTGTAATACGTATAGGATTTGCGGCGTGACTATCATTTTTATTAGGTTTATTCTACCGACAGGACTTAATGGGAGTTTCCCCCACACTTTGCATTTAGATTTAAGATTATTTAATACTGGGATTACATTCAGGGGAACGTAATCCTTTACGTTAGTTGTTACTTCTATACCCAGATATTTTATTTGATTCACGCATTGTATATAACTATATCCTTCAACGTGGACCTGCGTAGCTAATCGGTCTATTAATAATAAAAAAGATTTCTCCCAGTTTATCCCTACCCCCGCCAGTTCTCCATAGCGAATTAGAATCCCCATAGCGTTCCTCAGTGACTCCTCTGTATCATTTAGAAAAAGTAATGCATCATCTGCATATAACGCGATTTTACTTGTATAATTCCCATATTGGAATCCTGATATTCCAGGAGAGGAGCGAATATGCTCCGCCAGGGTTTCCATCGCGATGGCGAATAATAGCGGGGATAGGGGACACCCCTGTCTTGTACCGCGGAAGAGCGAGAAATTATCTGAGAATTGCCCATTTACTTTTACACGGGCCATGGGATTCTTATATAACAATTGTATCCACGATACAAATTTTGGGCCGAAACCCATTTCCTCCAGAGTCACCCAGAGAAAGGGCAATTCCACCGAATCGAAAGCTTTTTGAGCATCTAAGGAGAAGATGGCCCTATCTCTGGGGGAGTCCGGAGGAATCTGTAAACTCAGAAACAGGCGCCTGATATTAGTTGTGGTAGATCTGGCTGGGATAAACCCGGTTTGGTCCGGATGTATCAAATTTGAAATTACCTTATTTAGACGTCCTGCTAAGATCTTCGCAAGTAATTTAATATCATTAGTAATAAGAGAGATGGGGCGGTACGACTCGGGTTGCTGGGGATCTTTACCCTTTTTCAAAATTAATGTTATTATTGCCTCCCTCATAGAATTAGGTAGATTCTGCTCAATCAAGGCTGTATTAAAAAGATCCAACAGCCTTGGTAGCAGAATCTCTGAATATTTTTTATAGATCTCTAGTGAGAGGCCATCCACTCCGGGTGCTTTATTGTTGGGGGATGTTTTAATCGCCAGTTCTAATTCCTCGATACTCAATGGGGAATCTAAATATTCCCTATCACTATCAGATAATTTTGTTAAAGATATTTCTCCCAGAAAGTTTTTAATATCGATATACCTCGTTTTAGTTTTAGATGAATAAAGAGATGTATAAAAGTGCAGCATTATCTCCCTAATACCCGCATCATCCTCTATAATCTCTCCCCTCTGATTTTTAAGTGATAAAATATTTGAAGATGTATTTTGTGCCTTAATAACTTTAGCCAACATATGCCCCGCCAATTCACCCCCCGCATAAAATTCCTGTTTATTTTCAAGAAGTCTATTATTAGCTTCCTGCATAAGGTACTGCCTCAGAGATCTTTGAGCTATATTTAAAATTAGGCCCTTTTCCACAGAGGGTTCTTCTACAAATTCTACTTCCGCAAGCCGTACTGTATCCCGTAAATTATCCAGTTGAGCTATTCTATTTCGCTTTTTCCATGCCACTCGCTTAAGCAAAATACCTCTCAAAAACGCCTTCATACTTTCCCATACTACTTGTTTAGATGAAGTGTTATCATTAAGCAAAAAAAAATTCCTTAATCTGATCAAAAATGGAATTTTCAATATCCAAGAGGTTAAGTTATAAAATAGTTTACTCAAGTCGGATGGAGAAATCGTGATGTGAACGCAACACAATTATATATTTTTTAAACATAAAACACTTACAATGCACTGTTTCAAATTCACTTCTGAGACCCCATCCGATCAGAAGTTATTAAGCAGGGGAGTGGACGACATTCTCCTCCCCAGCGATGTACAGTGTACTTTTACATTTTTAATTCCCCGCAGGGAGTCCTGAATGGCCGTTACTGAGGAGCCATTCGGGGCTCCCGGCGGGGTTTTCAAATAGAAGCGCTGAGTGATGGTATTTTGTGTCGGGTATTTGTGTCGCACAATCTGTCACATGGGCTATGTGACACAAATTTGGTTGCACAACCCAAGAAAAAGAGTCGGGTTGACATTAGTAAATCAGTGCCAGTAAGTATCAAAACACTTTATAGGTTGTAAAGAACTGAAAATTGTCATTTGTTGATTTTGCTGCATATTTACTAAAATAAAAAGCTATTTCAATCAAAATTTTAACAATATTTTAGCCTTTTAAACATTTTAACAGGTCACATTACATTTTAACAGGTCACGTTACATTTTAACATAGGACCCCTTATTTAATAGCAGCTTCATAAGTCTTGCATCCATTGAACTTGTGAGTTTTTGGACAGTTTCTGCTGGAATTTGTTGGCAAGATGTCAGAATAGCCTCCCAGAGGTGCTGTTTAGATATAAACTGCCTCCCACCCTCATAGATCTTTTGCTTGAGGATGCTCCAAAGGTACTCAATAGGATTAAGGTCAGGGGAGGATATAGGCCACAACATGACTTTCTCTCCTTTTATCCCCATAGCAGCCATTGATGCAGACGTATTCTTTGCAGCATGAGATGGTGCATTGTCATGAATTGCATGAATATTATTTATATTATTGAAAGCATAGTTCTTCCTTCTGTACCAGGGAAGAAAGTGGTCAGTCAGAAACTCCACATACTCTGCAGAGGTCATCTTTACACCTTCAGGGAGCCAAAAGGGGCTGAACAGCTCTCTTCCCATGATTCCGGCCAAAAACATGACTCCACCACCACCTTGCTGGCGTTGCAGCCTTGTTGGAACAGGGTGGCCGTCCACCAACCATCCACTACTTCATTTATCTGGACCATCCAGGGTTGCATGGCACTCATCAGTGACCAGGTCTGTTTGAAAATTAGTCTTCATGTTTTTTTCTGCCCAATGCAGCCGTTTCTGCTTGTGAGCATTGGTTAGTGGTGGCCAAATAGAAGGTTTATGCACAGTTGCAAGACTCTGGAGGACTCTACACCTTGATGTCCATGGAACTCCAGAGGCACCAGCAGCTTCAAATATCTGTTTGCTGCTATGTAATGGTATTTTAGCAGCTGCTGTTTTGATACGATGCATGGATCTGGCAGAAATCTTCCTCAATGTGCCTTTATCTGCACAAACCCGTCTGTGCTCTGAATCAGCCACAAATCTCTTAATAGTGCAATGATCATACTTAAGTTTTTGTGAAATAGCTAATCTTTTCATACCTCTTCCAAGGCATTGAACTATTTCACTTTTTTTGAGAGATCCTTTTTCTTCCCCATATTGCTTGAAAATGATGCTCTGCTTAATAATGTGGAACACCCACCTTTAGTAGTTTTTCCTTAAATTGGGCTCACCTAGCAATCTAATTATTAATCTCAGGTGTCAGAGATTGTTTTCAGTGATCAAAAGAGCCCTGAGACACAATGCCATCCATGAGTTAAACTGAAAAACAAAATATTTAATCTTTGTGACACTTAAATAGAATTGTCATAATAATTTGGAACAGGGTGTATGGAAGAACATATCTGAAAGGTGTAATAACATACTGGGTATACTATATAAATTTTTTTTTTTAAGGTAAATGTCTTTCTATAACTTGAAACTACATAGTCAAACTGTTACATTTGTTTACATCCCTTTCTAGAATAATACATATTAAAACAAAACAATCCCCAAAACAATTTCATTTTATCCATGTCTTTAAACATGGTGTGATCCTAGATAAAATGGATAGGATTCATGAAGCCAGTATGTGTAGATTCAGACTTTAAAAAGTTACAACTTTTGTGCAAATCTTTGTGCATAGATTTCAAAGACTGGCATGTGAGCAGCGACTGTTCTGATTTATGCCTGATTTATTAAGTGGTGGGGCCCTCTTCAGAAATAATGCGAAGCAGAAGTCAGTGGAAATTTAAGTGTAAAATTCAGGTCTTAGTAATAACCCCCAATGTGTCCATTTTGATAATGAATCCAATATCTTACTGCTCAGTATAAGAGTTAGATAATGGATTCAGTCAGTTGAAAATTTTTGATATCTATTGTATGGCATGTGATCCTGTGCTTTAACCCACCCCTTCCCCATTGTAAATGCTTGGAGCAGGTTTGAAGCCCTTTCCTACAATCAAGCAGGAACAAGTCCAGTGGAAAACTTTTTTTTTAAATAAACTGGTGCCAGAAAGTTAAACAGATTTGTAAATTACTTCTATTAAAAAATCTTAATCCTTTTAGTACTTTTCAGCAGCTGTACAGCTGTATGCTACAGAGGAAATTCTTTACTTTTTGAATTTCTTTTTTGTGTTGTCCACAGTGTTCTCTGCTGAAACCTCTGTCATGTCAGGGACTGTCCAGCGCAGCATAGGTTTGCTATTGAGATTTTCTCCTGCTCTGGACAGTTCCTGATACGGGCATCAGGTGTCAGCAGAGAGCACTGTGGACAACACAAAAAAGAAATAAAAAAAATATTTTCCTCTGTAGCAAACAGCTGCTAAAAAGTACTGAAAGGATTAAGATTTTTTTTTAATAGAAGTATTTACAAATCTGTCTAACTTTCTGGCACCAGTTCATTTAAAAAAAAAAGTTTTCCCCTGGAGTATCCCTTTAACAGGGCATCCTGAAGAGAAGTGGTTTACTCTACTTATTGTCTTTTGCCATGATGGTTGAGTCCTGTGTATTCCAAATAAAAGGAACTGCTGGATCTGATCAGTAACATATATACTGTATGAAGAAGTGCATATATTCTCGACTGTGAAGATTCCCTTTTTTGTTCAAATCTTCTTTTATAAAATTTCAGAATTTTACTTGCATATGACAATGCCTGACTATTTGCATGTCAGTTGTTATAGAGATGTATTCAGAAAGATTGTCCCGAAAGCAGACATTATAACTAACCTATTTCTCATGTAACTAGCCGGGTGAACCAAATTTAAAAAATACAAAAAATACCAAGGAAACACATTGTTCTGTTGAAAAATGACTACTGGGACACTTCTGAGAAATGGCTGTACCACTGGTTCCACAACTAAATCAATGTAACACTGATCTGTTAGTGTACCTTTAATGAAGACTAGAGGTCCATCTACCTTGTATTATGCCACCCTATACCCTAATCCTCAGAATAGAAACGGTCAATGTTAAACGGGTACTACGCCCTTAGACATCGTATCCCCGTTCCAGCCTGGTGGATTCCCTGCAATCTTGGACCTGGAGCCCCAGTAATTGACTGCACAAAGTACCCCTTTAAGGAATGTATGTTTGTTTCACTGGGTAATTTGCAAAATGCTTCTGCCTGACAGTTTGCACATCTCCCACAAGTATCAGACAAGTTGAAATCCAGCATGCCTAAAACCTCTCGCCCCCTACAAAATAAGGGGATATTTGGGACTCCTCTTAGACCATAGTCTGGTTTGGCTGCTTTTTATGTCTTGCATGTGGCAAGCTACACAGTTGTAGAATTTTCTGATGAATTGAAATTATCTGGTTTTCTGTGAGAGTCCTAGTCTTATTTATACATTAAATTGGAAATTATTAAATAGGAAATTATTATTTTTTTTCTCTCCAAATAATGTCCAGATTAGTTAGTACATTCCTTTTAAAAGTGGTTGAATCTTTTATGCAAATACAGCCAATGAATCAGGCAGTTGGGATTTGTTTCCTGTTTTATTTGTAAGCATTAAATACCACTAAGCCAGGTCTGCTCTTTCTTCAGTAAAAGGTGGATAATGGGAACCTTGACAATTATCAATAAAGCGAGCTTTGCTGACAGACTTGAAATCCTATTTAACAGTTGAGAAGATAGAGTTTTAGGAACAGCGCAAGGCCAATCCTTCCTTTATTGCACACATTAAAAGATTACCTATAACCGTTAAAAAAAGGCGAGCGTGATCTTCTCCGCAAGAGCAGCCGACTGTTTCATGATAAAAGGAATTCTAGTCACTGAACTGTAAACAAAGTTTACTTTTCATTAGAAAGCAACAGTTTCTGTAATTTGTTTTGCCTAAAAATTGTGGAAATTTACATAAATTAAGTGAAAAAGAGCCATAATCCAAACTCCAGAGAAGAGATGGCTTGCTGCTAACTAATTACCCACAGATGGCACGCGAAGATTGTTTATTTGCTTGTGTTGTTGCAGAATTTTTTATTAATTTGGCGCCTCCTCACTCACAATGATTGACGCCATCATGAATATGGATGCCGGCTGGATGATTCAATCCTATGAGTTCCATAGTAATCTAGTGATTGCTGGAATAGTTAACAAAAGGCATGCTGAAGGGCAAAAGGAACATACTGCATGCAATTAATAGGAAATGCTGTAGATAGTATAATTATTTTAATACAGGATAAACAAAGAATAGATCAGCCGAACAAAATAAAGTAATTAATTAAATAATAAATAAAAGTGAAAAACAAAACTGTGTTTTCCCTTCCCGGGGGTACAGTTTAAATGTTTTTGATTTATGTCCTGTGGTTTTTCTGGAATTCTATTATCATTATGAATGCAAGTATTGCTCCCATGTATTTGTAGTATTGAACATAAATGCTAATACGATGCTTTACAAACTCAGATTCAGTTCTTTCAGTTAACCACAACTCAGTCCAAGTTCAAAATACATGGTATATAAATAATGAAGTAAACATCTGAAAAGGATCTTGTTGTCCTCTAAATTCCCATGAGCAGTGCCAATTTGCATGGTTCATTTCTTCTACTGAGCACTCTCATACAATCTTCTTCAGTATTGCTGTATTCAATATGATTGGCCATAGAAAGCTAGCGGGAGAACCCACAGCAGCCCACAGTTCTCATAGCCGTGTTGGGTGTTACACTCCTAGTAATTGCAAACTGTAATTAACCCTCTGCTTACTTATATATTTGCCTCAGCTTGGGGTCCTACACACAAAGTGCTCTTCTCTTTGTCTATTTAGGAATTACTAATGACACTTGTATTGGATATAATCTTCAAAAAGATGATCCAGTCATCCTTAAAGGGGTATTCCAACCATATACATCTTATCCCCTATCCAAAGGAATGGGGATAAGATGTATGATCGCGGGGGCGCTGATTCAGTCTTGAAAACGCTGGATTTCTGAAAAGTGACATCACGTCACGCCTGCTTGCAACGTCACACCACGCTCCCCTCCATTCATGTCTATGGGAGGAGGCATGATGGCCATTAGTAGGATGAGTGCTCCGATGAAGGATTGCAGAGGTCCCGCCGCCGGGGCCCCCTGCAATCATAACTCTTATCCCCTCTCCATTGGATAGGGGATAAGATGTCTAAAACCAAAATACCCCTTTAAGTACTGTTTGTAGGAAGTGAAAGATTTTGATGCAATATTTAGGAACCAGTTGAATGAAGCCCCCTTTAAAGAGTTTGGCTTTGTTCACACAATGTAAAATAAATAGCAAAATACATCTGTAACATAAGAATTAAAAAAATATATAAATATTTTTTGTATAATAATGTGCACAATGAAACTTTATGGAAAAGCGGCTGTCCAACCATGGACAATTTTTTAAACTGCGTCTACTTTTTTATTGACTTTTTTATTGTGCACATTTTATCTCTATTTCACTAAAGTATTTTTTTAGTTTATTTTACAATGTGATGTATAAATGTAGCCTTGCACCATATGGCTGGATGTTTGAACCTTGGATGCTGTCCAATGTGTAAATATTTTTATCTCAACTTGAGTGTCCCCTGTTAGTTTATTCTTTATTTGATGTGTATGAGACATGGTCTGTAAATCTTTTTTTTCTCTCATGTGTTGATATACCAATAAACATAGATTTGCCATAAATATAATTTTTATCTCATTCTGAAAGTTAAAACTCCTTAATTTTTCCATTTAAAAACTAACTTGTTGGCACAGATGTGTAATGCGGGTGACACTGATGGTAACCATTGCCTGTTATCTTTCTTGTCTGGGCGGCAGGCTTGGTGCCCAGGCAGAGCTTCAGAAGCACCACAGTGACGTCATGGTGCTCCTGAAGCGCTGCCCAAGTTTGCCACCCAAACGAGAAAGATAGGGGGACCATGGATTGGTGATAGGTAAGTATGGTTATCATCAGTGTCACCCACTGTACACACCTGTACCAACAGGTTAGTGTGGGTGATATTGATGAGATCAGCTGATGCCCACTGTTGATGGCCTGGGTACAGCTCCTGAGCCCTCAGATAGTACCGCATGGTGCACGGTTTACTTACGTACTGTGACTTGTTACAGTGCAGTTTGATATTGAGAGAGACCAGAACGGCTCTAACAGTATAGGGATTTATTTTCTACAGGTGGCTTTATGAACTTTATTACTTTTTAATATGCACACAGAAAAGGTCTTCAAATGAAAACTGCAGACTAACGCTTGCAGCAAGTAGGTAATTGGGTCCTGTGACAGTATCTACATAGCGGAACAAGCTGTATGTAACCCCAGACATGACCTTTTATTAAACTGATCCTCAACAGTGGAGGGTCACAAGACTGAAACAGTATCTTCTGTTACGCAGATAATTAACAAATAAGGCAGGGTGCAGCCATTAAGTGCAAATTCAATAAGACGGTCCATTCCATTGACCTCGGCAATGTTTTCCCCGAGCTTAAAATGGCTTAATTGGTTCAAGGTACGTCAATTTTTAGATGATTGTGATCCACTGAACTTGAATTCATTCTACTAGCTCTTTTTTAAACAATTACGTGACTATGGCTTCCTAGAAATTACGTAAGCAGAGAATATATTCTCGAAAGTAATTTAGGCAGGTTTTCCAAACTTTTTGGTTTTCAATATTTGTCTTGTACTTAGTAAATTCAAAACAGGAACTGTCTGCTCATAAATGTGACAAGGATTTTAGAGCAAAGTGTAGGTAAATAGATAGACAGATCCTGTAGGTAGGTAGATTGATAAATACTGTAGGTAGATAGATACTGTAGGTTGGAAGATACATATATAAAAATATATATACTGTAGATAGGCAGATAGGTACTGTAAGTAGATATGTAGATTGGCAGCTACATAGACAGACACAGATATGATACATTTTACACACTTGTTTGAATAAAGACCAAACTTTTTTTCACCTTTATGGGATTGTTACTGCCTATTGGTATGCCAGATAGATATGATAGATGGATAATATAGGTAGGCAAATAGATAGATACACCTGTTAAAGACAAACAGAATATGCAAAATAATGTATGAAATAATTGGGTGCACGCAAGCATAAGACCCCAGTTAGGGGTCAACACAATAGTTAGTTGATCAATGCAGCACTCCACAATTATATTCAAAATATATTCCATGGTATATACAAACTTGACAATGTTTCAGTAGCCTCACGCCATCAGTTTCAAATGCAAGTAAGTGATACGTGTGGGATATAGATATACACCCACTAATAAGTGACATCACAGATCAATTTCATAATCAATAAAAGAAATACATACAATGCAGGAATCTACAAAGTGTGTGTGTTCACATATATATATATATCATAAAATGCTATGCATATAAAGTGCATGAGAGACATTAAAAGGTACTACAAGTACTAGATTCATGTAAACAGTGTATATTAAAAAAAAAAAAAAAGTGCTCATATATGTAGATTAAAACACTTAATACAGCTACGCTACCATTCCTAAGTCGCTTACCAATGGGATTTGCCGAACAGTAAAGCAACAAGCCGGCATGAGACAGCAAATGGTCCATACGACATTACACTACATTAGTTGCATAGCAGAGGGAAACTACCAACCAGTCAGGGGGCATACAGAGAGTGTCCTTAGAAACTACTTGCGCACTACGAGCTCAGCTGTTTACACATGCATGTAAGTAACAGCAGAAGCTCCAGACGACATAGTGCAAGCGGGCAAGATATTGCATACAAATGTGATACTATATACAGTACAATGTTGATAGCTATGGATCTAACTCCAGGGACACTACAGGACCTCTAGAAAGTGTAAGCCACAATTATAGCACCATTTGCCAAAATTCGGGCACTATGGGTAACCTGAATATTGGGCATAACAAGAACAGTGCTCCACCGAACCTATTGAATAACTACGGCTTTAATGCATAAGCAAAAAAAATTAAAAAAAATAAAATGCTGCTTGTCCAGCGCAAACTTTGAAGATTTCCAGATTGTAACTTATTATTTGTACAAATTCCTCACAACCTCGCAGACTGACTCTCAACTGTGCTGATCTGGGCTGGTCTGAGTACCTTGAGTGGACCTGGAAGGGGATGAAAGGCTCCATTACCAACCTGCCTTTTGTCCCAAAAAGATCCAGGTCTGATATCAGGACTTACCAAAGTCCCTAGCAAGTAAGTTATTGCCAGGGATTTAACTATTTCTGAATTTCTCATATCTCACCCATCTTTCTCCGCATGATATATGCGCTTCTTGTAACCTGGTATCCACATACAAAAGGTACCTTGGGATAATGACCATTCCTGTCACTGTATGACAACAGATAAAGTCCGTAGATTAGATACACAGGCTTCCACTCTATCGCATGTGTGTGCCATTCAGTCAAGCACCCCATGGTCATAGATTGGTTAGTAGTCTTCAATCCATATGGTCAGTGGTCTGAGTAACGAACTCCAGAATCAAATTACTTCCCCAAATTTGATATAGTGTGCATTATGGTCTATAGCCCTTAAAAAGGGATGCAGGAAGGCACAAAATATTACTTCAATTGGAACTTTATATTTATATTCAGCCAAGTGTGTTAGTGTACCTGTCATTTGTAAAAACTTTTTATATAATGTAGAAAGTAACATATATACATTGGTTAAAATGTGTATACTTTTGGGGGGGAAAAAATCCTGTCTTGTCCCTGCAGCTGTATCTCTGTGCTGAGACAAAATTCAAGAAGTCTGGCTGACAAGCAGGGCTATGTGCACAGAGACTCTGTGACATGCCCCAGGCTCACACAGCAGGCTGATTGACAAGCCAAGAGCCTGCACAGAGTCCTGCTTGTCTTGTGCACACTTCCTGTACTTTGTCTCCACACAGAGACACCCAGGCAGCAGCTACAGGGAAAAAAATGCATTTTTTTCACCCAAAAATACACACACTTTTTTAACCAAAAAAATACTATCTGTGTGGGGAAATTAAAAAGGAAACTGCAATTTTTCAAATTTTGCAAGGTTTTGTTTTCATGCCGTTCAATTTATGGTAAAAATAACGTGTGTTCTTTATTCTTTGGGACAATACGATTAAAAGGATAGCCATGATTACATACTTTTCTATTACTGTTGCGCTTAAAAAAAAATCACACATTTTTTTAACTGAATTTTGAAAACCTATAACTTTTTCATTTTTCTGTCTAAGCGGCGGTATGAGGGCTCATTTTTTGCGCCGTGATCTGTACTTTTTATTGATACCATATTTGCTCATAAAAATTTTTTTTAATACATTTTTTATAAAGTTTTTGGGGAATAACATTTTAGAAAAAAGCAGCAATTTTGGAATTTGTTTTTTATGTTCACCGTGCGGTATCATTTACATTATATTTTAATTGTTTAAAACTTTTTCAGGGTGAAATAGGGAAAATGGGACAATTGACCTTTTTATTGGGGGAGGGGTTTTTACATTTTTTTTAATTACTTTTTTTACTTTTATTTTTACACTTCAATAGTCCCTATAGGGGACTATTTATAGCAATCATTCGATCGCTAATACTGTTCAGTGCTATGCATAAGGCATAGCATTGATCAGTGTTATCGATCATCTTCTGCTCTGGTCTATTCGATGTCGGCCATTATATCAGCTATCGGCAGCCGGGACCTGCCGCACATGACCTGAGCATCGCTCCGATGCTCGCAGTTATGTATAGGACGTAAATGTACGTCCTGGTGCGTTAAGTACCACCTCACCAGGACATACATTTACGTCCTGCGTCGTTAAAGGGTTAATGTGTAAGATGGAGTCATTTATGTTTGTACTTAGTGCATTGATTTTTTTAAGAAGACCAAAAATAGATAACTTGCCTGTCAATAATAGTAACCTGTTCACATTTTTTAGGCTTTAGAGGAAAATATAAAAAAGGATTACAGGTAAAGGACCGAAGGCTTGTGCAGGAGAGAAGGCTGATTAGTATTTTTCATATATTGGAGAGCTTTTGCTGTGTTTAATCCATTGTTATATGTCTACTTACCATACTTAGAGACATATGGCATTCACAAAGCAAGGCCCAAAATGGATTCTAAGTGTTAGCATTGACCAAAATGTTTATTGCTATAAACTATACAGTGTACAAGAATGCCTGACATTTAGATGTTAATGTTAAAGGGAGGAATTTTTTAGTGGTTTTGAGCCTTTTATACTGCAGACTTTACAGATAGGTTTACACTCCTCTCCCCATTCTTTCAATGGTTATGATCATGCAGGCTGCTTAACTGAGAATTTTTTTTATTTTTGTAACATTTATTTTTAATGTAAGTTTTTAAAGGTTCACAGTACAGTCATGTAGAATGACAGTCCAGAATTGCATACAAAACATTGATTATTGCTAATCTTGTACGGAAAAGGATTCAGCTCACCCCCTTTGCCCACTCTGCATCCTGGACTGGGATACTCCAATCCCGATTGAATACGCAGTCACAGAAGAATTGTCCAGTGCAGGTACGGTGCCTAAACTTCTTTATTTACAGGATACAGACATAAAGTAGTTTATGCACCGTACCTGCGCTGGACAATTCTTCAGTGATTGTCAAAGGGATTCTGTAAACTCCAAGTTATGTTCCAGACTTCTGACACTGTTAGGCATCTGAGCAAGGAGACACATAGTGCATTTCATATATATCTGTCTGTGTTTCCATAACATAGAAAAATGTTTTTATCCTCTAGTGCCAAGAAACAAAAAGTCATTCCCAAGCCCCTAAAGTGCTGAGGGCTGGAAGCCCAGCCCTGTTTCCAAATCTTGCTACTGCGCACAATTTCTATGCATTGCACAGGAACCGGATTTGGAAATATGACTAATCTTCCACTAATTTTTCCACTGTCAATCAGGGAAGAGAGAGGAAGAGGAGACTTTGATCCTGGATAGTTTTAAGGATTGCTAACAGTGGAGAAATATTAAAGAGCAAAGTAATGCATATGTTTGTGAAGCATTCAAGATTAAAGGGCAATACGGTTAAAAGAACTTTATCCTCTTCCACAGTTTGGAAAATAAGTGTCAGATTGCGGGGGGTCCCACCACTAGAACACCCCATTATCTTTGGGTGTTCTATTGTTTTGAATGGTTTGGCAACTCGTAAATGTGTGCCACTGCTGCCTTTATTGTCTGTGGAGCTGCTGAAGATAGCCGAGTAGAGTACTCAGGATGTGGACCCTTCATATTAAAGGGGTACTCCGGTGCTTACACATCTTATCCCCTATCCAAAGGATAGGGGATAAGATGCCTGATCGCGGGAGGACGCCCGTGGGACGGCCTTGATCATGCACGCGGCACCCCGTTTGTAATCAGTCACTGTAATCAGGTCTGATTACGGTCGACCGCACGGCCGGCGGCGTGTGACATCACGCCTCCACCCCCGTGTGACGTCACGCTCCGCCCCTCAATGCAAGCTTACGGGAGGGGGCGTGATAGCTATCACGCCCCCTCCCGTAGGCTTGCATTGAGGGGCGGAGCGTGACGTCACACAGGGGCGGGGGCGTGACGTCACACGCCGCCGGCCCTGCGGTCGACCGTAATCAATCCCGGAGCAAACACGCTATGGGGACTGATTACAAACGGGGTGCCCCGTGCATGATCCCGGGCGTCCCCAGCTGCGGGACTCCCGCGATCATGCATCTTATCCCCTATCCTTTGGATAGGGGATAAGATGTGTAAGCACCGGAGTACCACTTTAAGTGCCCTGTGCTCTCTGTGCTGAACACTTCTCCTACCTCTCCTCTCAGCTTTGAGTGACAACTGAAGTAGTCTCCTGATTGGATACTAGAGCTGCTATTTGGAGCTGAGATAAAAGGCAGGGATAGGGTCAGCACAGCGGTCAGGGTTTATCCAATATTGGAAGTATGCTATGTATGTAGAAAAAACAAAGCCGGCACTAACGGAAATAAGCGTGAGGGTGGTTGCAGACTGTTCACTGATAAGGATGCTGTTCTCATAGCAGCGGTGCTCAACCAGTAAAGGTCAACAGTTGAGAGCAAAAGAAACACAGAAGACGGCTGGCAGCCCCGTCCTCCACCCCACTCCCCCGCGTGTTACCTGTACCCGGTTCCCGCACGGTGAATAAATACTTCCTGAATGGTGAGTGACGCCTTCTGTGTTTATTTTGCTCTCAATATTGGAAGTCAACATCTGGATTTCACTTAAGGGTAGGGTCACACGTGCCATATTTTGCTGTGTATTTTCTGCTGCATATTTTCCTACCCATTGACTTCAATGGGTAGGAAAATACATAGCAGCAAAATACTGCACGTGTGACCTTACCCTAAAGGTTTTCGAAGAGTTTATGTGCAGAAAATGTTAAGGTACCAAAATTAACAAGGGTAGATGAAAGGTATCCCATGGCAAGGTTAAATGTGTCCTCATCCTTTACTAAACAGAAAACAACTGTTCTGCAGATCTTCGCCTATTACTTTCCCCAGAGACCCCATAGAGAACATAAAAAAGTGAGAGTGACAGAAGCAGATATATAAAATGATGATGTAGAAAAGTAGCATTTTACCCAATATTTAATGTTTTAATATATGCATAAATGAAATACTCGTGGAGAGCAATGTATGATCAATGTGTAGTTCTAGTCTTTGCAATATTAATCCTTACAGTCCCAGTGTGATGTCTTGCAGAGACCTCTTTTCATCTACATAGTTATGATCTTACATTCTTACCCCAGGTGCATCTACTGCTGTCGTTTTAGCTGATATTCTAAATTTCCTGTGTTCTATTCAACCATTAAGTATTCGCTGCAGGTTATGTTTCATAATAAAACCTCAAAAAAATTCGAAATTTTTACAAATATATCTGGGGTGTTGGTGTACTGGTATACTGATAAATAGCCATACAAACAGCTGAAATAATTTTTTGCATCTTGGACACAGACGAAAAAACTGATATAAACATACAGTAAGTGTGACCAGGAGTTTCATTTAAATCCTGTGGGTGCAGCAGAGCAGACCCTGCAGTTTCTTTTCATCTGAAGTGAGGGGTGGCGAGATGCAGTAAATATGGTAGGGCTGTGCCTAAGGGGGGGGGGGGGGGTACAGAAGTTTACGTCACACCTAGACCTGAAGACATTAGTATGCCAAAAAGCCAAAGCCAATTTGCCGCAAAGGGGTATATCAGGAATTTTATTTTCCACTATGATGTCTACTTAGCTTTTTCCCTAATTTACACAAGTGTAATACAGATGCAAGCACCAGCCTGACCGCAGGTTGGATGACCCAAACTGTCTGCTTTTAGTTTGAATCCTCAGACCACTAGTCAGGCTAAGGCTTGTGGGCGTAATTTGCATTCCAAGTACAGTTGTTTGAAACTGGTATTTTGGTGTTTTTACACATAGCTTTTGTGGCATTTTTTTTTTTATTTAGTCTTTTTGAGCCAAAGCCAATGGTAAATATAGAAAAAAGACTGATGCTTCTCCTTCATGCTGGATCAACTTTTAGTTTTGGCTAAAAAAAAAAAAAAAAAAAAAAAAAAAAAAACTTAATGTAAAACTTCGACATAAAGCTGTGTGCGCAACCATCTGTAATGTGTAAATTCACTATGTTTATTATGCCAGTGCGTGGCATAAATGGCATCCTTAAACTTTAGTTGTGATTACCTTACTATGGTTATTATCTTTGTACTATGACATGACTATGCTTAATATCTCTATATTATAACACCACTATGCTTCATATCCCTATACTAGAACATCACCATGCTAATTACATGACTGTGCTTATTATCCCTATACTATAACATTACTATGCTTATTATCCCTATACTATAACATGACTGTGCTTATTATCCCTATACTATAACATTACTATGCTTATTATCCCTATACTATAACATGACTGTGCTTATTATCCCTATACTATAACATTACTATGCTTATTATCCCTATACTATAACATGACTGTGCTTACTATCCCTATACTATAACATGACTGTGCTTATTATCCCTATACTATAACATGACTGTGCTTATTATCCCTATACTGTGACATTACTATGCTTATTATCCCTATACTGTGACATTACTATGCTTATTATCCCTATACTATAACATGACTGTGCTTATTATCCCTATACTAGAACATTACTATGCTTATTATCCCTATACTATAACATGACTGTGCTTATTATCCCTATACTATAACATGACTGTGCTTATTATCCCTATACTATAACATGACTGTGCTTATTATCCCTATACTGTGACATTACTATGCTTATTATCCCTATACTGTGACATTACTATGCTTATTATCCCTATACTGTGACATTACTATGCTTATTATCCCTATACTGTGACATTACTATGCCTGTAATCACTATAGTGTAATATCCCTATGCTTATTATTATCTCTATACTATAACATCACTATGCTTAGTATACCTATACTGTAACATTACTATGCTTATCCCAATGCTGTAACATTACTATGCTTATTATCCCTATACTGTGACATTACTATGCTTATTATTCCTATACTGTAATATTACTATGCTTAGTATACCTATACTGTAACATTACTATGCTTATTATCCCAATGCTGTAACATCACTATGCTTATTTTCGCAACACTGTAATATTACTATGCTTATTATCCCTATACTGGGACATTACTATGCTTATTATCCCTATACTGGGACATTACTATGCTGATTATCCCTATACTGTGACATTACTATGCTTATTATCCCTATACTGGGACATTACTATGCTGATTATCCCTATACTGGGACATTGCTATGCTTATTATCCCTATACTGGGACATTACTATGCTTATTATCCCTATACTGGGACATTACTATGCTTATTATCCCTATACTGTGACATTACTATGCTTATTATCCCTATACTGTGACACTACTATGCTTATTATCCCTATACTGTGACACTACTATGCTTATTATCCCTATACTGTGACATTACTATGTTTATTATCCCTATACTGTGACATTACTATGCTTATTATCCCTATACTGTGACATTACTATGCTTATTATCCCTATACTGTGACATTACTATGCTTATTATCCCTATACTGTGACATTACTATGCTTATTATCCCTATACTGTGACATTACTATGTTTATTATCCCTATACTGTGACATTACTATGCTTATTATCCCTATACTGTGACATTACTATGCTTATTATCCCTATACTGTGACATTACTATGTTTATTATCCCTATACTGTGACATTACTATGCTTATTATCCCTATACTGTGACATTACTATGCTTATTATCCCTATACTGTGACATTACTATGTTTATTATCCCTATACTGTGACATTACTATGCTTATTATCCCTATACTGGGACATTACTATACTTATTATCCCTATACTGTGACATTACTATGCTTATTATCCCTATACTGTGACATTACTATGCTTATTATCCCTATACTGTGACATTACTATGCTTATTATCCCTATACTGTGACATCACTATGCTTATTATCCCTATACTGTGACATTACTATGCTTATTATCCCTATACTGTGACATTACTATGCTTATTATCCCTATACTGTGACATTACTATGCTTATTATCCCTATACTGTGACATTACTATGTTTATTATCCCTATACTGTGACATTACTATGCTTATTATCCCTATACTGTGACATTACTATGCTTATTATGATCTGTGACATTACTATGCTTATTATCCCTATACTGTGACATTACTATGCTTATTATCCCTATACTGTGACATTACTATGCTTATTATCCTTTGTGACACTTGTGGGTAATTTAGCATAAAGGCTAGCAGCTTCCTGGACTCTGCAGAGATGTTTTGTGGTGCTTAGTGCCTTAGAAGTAGCATAGAAGCTAATGGCAGTCCAGCAGAAATGGCTTTATTCATCTTTTAGATGACAAAAACAACAAACTTCTAGGCCAAGTACTGTACATGGCACTACCTCACTTCTTAAACCCTAGCTCACTTTCTGCGGCAAATAATACCTGCCTGAGGTCCCTTCTCAGCATTCTGGCTTACACTGAGCTTCTTGAAGACCCTTCTGGATGCCAGACACCTGTCTGTCTTTAATTGGTCTTCAGTTCCCCTTCACCCTGGAGGTCTCACTGGGTCTCACTATGGGTGTGGTCAAGCTTTGTTTTGGGCTGTTCTCCAGCAACCCCTATTTTTACACCCTTACACCCTGTACTGTGACATTGGTATGTTTATTATCTCTATACTGTAACATTGCTGCTTGTCACATTTATGTGCTTTAAGGCGAAAATTTTAATGATGCACAGCCCCTATTGGAAATCATAAGTGATGGTTTGGTAAAACAGTAGCCAGCAAAATCCAATCATAGATTATAACCAGACTGTTATTTACCAAATCCCATTCTACTAGAACCAAATTTTCTATAGGCTAAATAATACCACCACCACATAGTGACTACAAATTGTCACCATAATATTAGTACATAAAACCCAGTATCCTAAGGCTATTACTACCAATAATAACAGTACAAAAAAGACAAATCATATCACCATATCCTGACCACATACTACAACAGCCTAATGATTGAATAACACCATTATGATGTTAGGGTGGGTTCACACCACGTTTTTCAAGTACCGTTCCCGTATACATTTTCATTATAGGAAACGTATAGAAAACCGTATGCCTAGACAAACAATTGAAAACTGTATGCACCTGCATGCATCCGGTTGCGTACGGTTTGCTTGCAGTACGGTTTTGGCAAAAACGTGATGTGAACCCAGCCTTGCTGAACAAAGACTGCTACACAGGAGAAGTCCTGTTTCCTTTTTTTCTACATCCAGTCCAGTCTGCCGTGTTGATTTTCTTCTAGCAACACCTTATCTCCATAGAACCCGCTAAACACCCCCTCTTATGCTCCTTACTTTTTGAACTCCATCCTAACCTTTTCCCCACCCCTAGCATCCCAAATGGAAATAATGCCCCCTTGGTAGGTAGGTGCCCCCAGTAGGTAAATAGTTGCCCCTAAACAATTAGTTAATTGTCTCCCAGAAGGTAGTTGCCCTCCTGTATGGTGCCCATCTAGTATGTAGTGTTCTCTCCCACTAGGTAGATAGGTGTTGTCTTCCCTAAATAAATATATACCGTAATCAAATTCACCTCCACCTTAGCCCATTCTGACTTTTCTTCTGTCTTCTTACTTCCGACTTGGCGTGCACTGCAGGTGTGCACAAGATGACGTCTGTCAGTGTATCCTTAAAGAGGAAGAAAAACTGTTGGAATGTCAGTGGGAGTCTTACAGCTTTCCTTTTCACCGCTTATCCTTGTCATCACCTGCATGCTTATGCTTAGAGTGTTAAAGGGGTATTCCGGCTTTAGACATTTTATCCCATATCCTAAGGAGAGGGGATAAGATGTCTGATTGCGGGGGACCCGCCGCTGGGATCCCCTGTTATCTCCCTGCAGCACCCACATTCTGTGCGGAGCTGGGTCTCCAGGCTCGGAAACTGGAAGTTTCCGGGACTGGAAACGGAACGTGACACCATACCCCCTTATGTTGTCACATCACGCCCCCCCCCCCCTTCATTTCTATGGGAGTGGGCATAATGGCCATTACGTCCCCTCCCATAGACACGAATGGAGGGGACATGATGTCACGAGGGCGGCGTGGCGTTACGTCACATCTCCTGTCCCGTAAACTTCCGGTTTCCGAGCCTGGAGACTCAGCTCCGCACATAATGCAGGTGCTGCAGGGAGATCGGAGGGTGTCCCAGCGGCGGGCCCCCCCATGATCAGACATCTTATTCCCTATGCTTTGGATAGGGGATAAAATGTCTAAAGCTGGAATACCCCTTTAAGGATAACTGGTGCAGAGACAGCACCATAGGCCCCGTCACACTGTAAAATAGACTTCAGCTGAAACTTAATTCAGATAATGTTTTGTCACATATACCATAAAGATATTTTGTAGACATGTGTTGCCTATACATGTTTTCTGTACTTAAAAGCTGACAGTACAGATGTCAGAGTGACAGTGTAAGACATCCCATAAATTGGAGGTAGATCTTGCTGACAATGGAGATCTGTCAACAAAAATCTCATTTATGTTGCTGTCATACAGATTTGCTTCATGTTTTTCAAATTATGTTTTATGTGCAACAGAAGACAAACTGCGATTGACAGTAACTAAAAAGACCTGGTTTTTATGTGTTACTATAGAACTTGTGAAGTTGGGATAATATCTTAATGACAGAAAAATGTCTTGCAGATGTTGATTAACTTTTATTAGGTAGACCTGTATAAGCATCTCATGGATGGAGAAAAAAATCCAAAAGAATACAGCATAAAAATGAGTGCTAGCACAGCTCCTTAAGAAAAATAAAAAAGTTATAAGGGTCACAAAATGGCAATTTATAGGGTTTATTGGCTTTTTATTTTTCATGCCATACAGATTGGCTATTGTTAGAATTAAGACTTGTAGAGTACAAATACCATGTCAGATGTACTGCATGGTAAACATAAAAACAAATTGCTTGAGTTTTCTACAGTTTTCCCATATATATATATATATATATATATATATATATATATATATATATGCAAAAGTATGTATAGTCCAGCTCACTCCCTCAGCCCGTCGCGCCAGGACCGGCGTGGGCAGCACTGACTGGAAACAACGAACAAAGGCAGAATGTCCAGCGCGAATATCAGAGAACAGGATGTTTTATTCCAATAAAAGCCACAAAGACCAGGAGAACATGACAAGGTGATGCGTTTTGGTCCTAAGACTGGACCTTAGTCATACTAAGGTCCAGTCTTAGGACCGAAACGCATCACCTTGTCATGTTCTCCTGGTCTTTGTGGCTTTTAATGGAATAAAAACATCCTGTTCTCTGATATTCGCGCTGGACATTCTGCCTTTGTTTATATATATATATATATATATATATATATATATATATATAATTTTTATTTATTTTTTTCCTTCAGATGAGTAGCAGCACATTCCGGGTAAAGCAGGGTGCACGGTTCAGGCTGAACCTGATCGTATCCACAGCAGAAAATGCAGCAGCACTCACATATAAGAACAAAATAAAAAAAAATGTAGCCAGCACCTAAACCCAATACACGGGTACACGCTGCTGTGGCAAGTACAAGACATGTGAAAAAAGAAAATGGCAGCAGCACACTTGGTCAACAAAATGGAGGCTCTTAGTGCACTTTTTGATCAAAATGTGTCCCCCCATCCACCACGTGGAGGTGGCCTCATATAGGATTGGACTCTAACATTCACTCACCTCAGGCTGGGCGACATGCTGGATCCATTAACAACCTAAAACCACCTGGGGGGGAGTGGCTCCCTCTGTTGCCGTGCATCCCCTCCCCCATTTCACAGGAGGTGGTTTTAGGTTGTTAGTGGATCCTGCATGTTGCCCAGCCTGAGGTGAGTGAATCTTAGGGTCCCATCCTATATGAGGTCACCTCCACGTGGTGGATTGGGGGACACGTTTTGATCAAAAAGTGCGCTAAGAGCCTCCATTTTGTTGACCAAGTGTGCTGCACATATAGCATCAAAGTGTGTGACTTTTGTTCACCAATATGCAGTAAACAGCAATGTTGCAGCCATCTCACATGGCCATTGTCACACATTTTGGTGAATAAAAGCCACACACTTGAATGCAATCTGTGAGTACTGCTGCATTTTCTGATATGAATAATTATATACAGTGGTCCCTCAACATACGATGGTAATTCGTTCCAAACGAGCCATCGTTTGTCGAATACATCGTATGTTGAGGGATTCGTGCAATGTAAAGTATAGGAAGCTGTACTCACCTGTCCCCGCCGCTCCGGACCGCGTCCCGCTGCTCCTGATGGTGTCCCCGGTCTCCGCTGGGCTCTCCTGGTCTTCTCCGGTCCTCTGCTGGGCTCTCCTGGTCTTCTCCGGTCCTCCGCTGTCTTCTCCGGTTCTCCACTGTCTTCCGCAAGGCCTTACCTGGGCCTACGTAGCGATGTTATTACGCCGCTGAGTACGCCGTTCCTATTGGATGACGGGACGGCGTGCGCAGTAGCGTATTGGCGACACCGGACAGGGCCGAGAAGACACCGGAGGACCAGCGCTGGACCCGAGGGGCACCTCGGAGCATCGTGGAGGAGTAAGTAATACTCACCGCACCACACGAGGAACATTAAGCTGCTATCCGGCAGCAGCTTAAGCATTTTGCGCTGCCGGATAGCACTTAATGCGATGGCCCCGACATAAAAAAGCATCGTATGTCAATGCTGACATCGACATGCGATTGCCTCTGAGAGGCCATTGTATGTCGATTTGATCATATGTCGGGGCCATCGTATGTCGGGGGGTTACTATATATTTATTTGTATTTTTTGGCCAGGTTTTCCACTATATCTTATGGTAAATTAAAGGAGTTATCCAGGAATAGAAAAACAGAGCTACTTTCTTTTAAAGGGGTAACTCCGGTGCTTAGACATCTTATCCCCTATCCAAAGGATAGGGGATAAGATGCTTGACCGCAGGAGTCCCGCCGCTGGGGACCCCCTGTGATCTTGCGCGCGGCACCCCATTTGTAATCTGTCCCCGGAGCGTGTTCGCTCCGGGTCTGATTGCGGGCGATCACAGGGCGGGCGGCGTGTGACGTCACGCCTGGGCCCCCGTGTGACGTCACGCTCCGCCCCTCAATGCAAGCCTATGGGAGGGGGCGTGGCAGCTATCACGCCCCCTTCCGTAGGCTTGCATTGAGGGGCGGAGCGTGACGTCACACGGGGGCGCAGGCATGACGTCACACGCCGCCCGCCCTGTGATCGCCTGTAATCAGACCCGGAGCGATCACGGGGTGCCGCGTGCAAGATCATGGGGGTCCTCAGCGGCAGGACTCCTGCGGTCAGGCATCTTATCCTCTATCCTTTGGATAGGGGATAAGATGTCTAAGCACCGGAGTATCCCTTTAAAACCAGCTCCCTGTCTGTCTCCAGGTTGGGTGTGGTTTAACAGCTCTGTTCCATTGAAGTGAATGGAGCCAAGTTGTAAAACCACACCCAACCAGGAGACAGACTGGAGCTGTTTTTGAGATAAATTAGCTGCGTTTTTCTATTCCTGAATTACCCCTTTAACCTCTTAAGGACACGCGCTGTAAATGTACGGCGCTGTGCAGCGTTACTTTGTGCACAGTGCCATACATTTACTTTGCACTTGCTTCATTCATGGTGGGTCCCGGCAGCAGGCGAGGACCCGCCAGTAATGGTGGACCTCAGCGATCGCACTGATGTCTGCCATTAACCCCTCAGATGCTGTGATCAATACAGATCATGGCATCTACGGCGGTGATGGCATCTGCGACACTAAATAAGGCTGATTTGAATGCCCGCGGCACTGCCTTGGGCATCAGATCAGCCAAGATGGAGAACGGAGGTCCCCTCACCTGCCTCTGTCTGTCTCCCAGGGTCTTCTGCAATTATTTGCCTTCCAGCAGACCAGTATAATAGGGTATACACAGAAATCTTAAAACATAGCTTTTATTATAACCATAAAATCAATATGTACAAGAATATAATAAATGTGATACAGATAATAAATACAATCAGTCACAGCTTGCTATATGTGTAAGGCCCACCACTGTATATCCTATACTCTTGCCCTGCTGGTCAATAGACCCCCTACCTGTTAATGCAGGGAGGCCTTCCTACAGAGAGCAACCCGTATCATGAACCTCCTACCTCACTCTAAGGAACTAGGATGTAGGAGATACTAGGTACGGAAAGTGCAGATATAACAGTGGTCTATTGGCTGACTGAAAACAACTCCAAGGTAAACACCATGTGAGTCCAGTTCATGCAAAACACAAGTGTAATATAGTGATCACATAGAACATAACAGGTATAGACATTACAATTAAACCATTCAACGCGTTTCGTTGTGTCTGTTAAACAGCGGCACAACTCATGAGGGAGAAGTGCAGAGAGGACTAGGGGCATAGACAAGATAAGCACCACTGTCTTTCTTCTGACATAAGTATATATCTAGATAGCAAGGAGGTATAGGATATACTTTATATGTCCCGTGCCGTTTAGAGAGACTACATGTATATGTCAATCAGAGCCTTGTTGCTTAGATAGTCCATAAAGATAAAGTAGATGAGGAACAGATGTTGGTGGTAAGTTTGTATGAAAATAAGAAGAAATATGATATAGAGTGATGTGGTGGATATATGACTAAATGAATAAATTAATATAGCCCCTGATATCAGTACCTCTTTCAGTAGGCTTGCTTGTAATTAAAGGGGTTATCCAGGAAAAAACTTTTTTTTATATATCAACTGGCACTAGAAAGTTTGTTCTTTTCTGTCTAAGTGCTTTCTGATGACACGTGTCTCGGGAACTGCCCAGTTCAGAAGAGGTTTGCTATGGGGATTTGCTTCTAAACTGGGCGGTTCCCGAGACGTGTCATCAGAGAGCACTTACACAGAAAAGAACAACCTTAACTTCAGAAGCTCATAAGTACTGAAAGGATTAAGATTTTTTAATAGAAGTAATTTACAAATCTAATATATATAGACAAGAAAAGTGAGAGCACTCTGAGGGCGTATATCACCTGGACTGGATGGCGGTCAAACACTGGTACCTATGTTAACGTATCCTTCGGGGTGCACACAAACAAGTGTGAAGTATCAGAAGAATGCAATCGAGAAGAAAACGTAGGTGCACTCACCGCTTAGCGGAGACTACTGCATGCCGGGGTCGGGTACACGGGGAGCTGGGGTGTGGCGCTCGCAGCTCCCCGTGTACCGTACTCCGGTATGCAGTAGTCTCCGCTGAGCAGTGAGTGCACCTACGTTTTCTTCCTATTGCATAATTTACAAATCTGTTTAACTTTCTGGAGCCAGTTGATTTATATAAAAGTTTTTCCCTGGATAACCCCTTTAAATAGGATGCGATCGGCAATACATGGGATTAGGAAACACATAGTCCAATCCTATATAGGGATGATCATAAGATAAAAATGTATGTATATTTTGATATGGTAGAGAGGAGTGTAATAGTATATTGAAACAATACCTATAGCCAAAGGAAATTGCGATCCACTTAATATTGACAAACTGTGAAGATAAGGGGGATCCAGCTCTTAAAAATAGTAATAAAACGTAGCTTTTACTAACTCATGTTAAAATCATGGGTGAACAAAAAGAAAACACCCCGGTGGGTAAAAAGCAGCATGCCGACGCGTTTCGACCTACAAAGGAGCTCTAAGTCATTTGGGAAGCGGCCCGAAAAACTCGAGCTCCAGTTGCTTCTTTACAGCCGAAGTCTCTGTAGTACGTTACATTAGTGGATGGTGAGCTGAGCACTTTTTTCTTTTGTTATATTGTCAAACTGTGTCTCTCATTCTGCCATGTCCTGATGTCTGGGGACAGATATAAAGAACAGATGTAAAAGAGTACATACATACTGACAGGGAGAAAGCAAGAGGTGAATACAGGAATCTTTTGTGACCTTCCTATATGGGTATGGATACTTCCAGTCTCCAGGCTAGCAGAGATAAAGCAGCCTAATAAGGAGTGTACCTGTACCAAGACAGGGAAGTCCCAATAAGTATATTACAACCAAGGTATTATTAGGTGAGTCCCATGGGATAATAAGAATACACTTACTTGGAAGCATGATATCCTGATGTAGACAATGCGAACATGCTGGCACCCCCACGATCTCACCTGTACTCCGCCCCCTGGGACCCCCGCGATCAGACATCTTATGCCCTATCCTTTGGCAATGTAAAGATTTAACAGGTGTTGAAATATCATCACCTTATTTTTCCCCTCATTTGTGCTCATTTGTCTGATTTTGACAACACTAAAATACATTATTCCCTAAGGTTTTTAACTGTGAAAATTCTGTTTTAGGGAATGATTATACGTGCAGTATTTTCCTGCATGCACTATTTCTCCCATTACTATCTTCTGTCACAAAATAACAGCCGTTATTAAAGGGGTTCTCCACCATAAGGTGATTTTAGTACTTACTTGGCAGACAGTAATGGACATGCTTAGTAAGGAGCTGCGCTTGTCTTGGGACTAAATGGCTATGTTGTGAGATTACCATAACACCGTGGCTAGCTTTTTGTGAACTGGTATTTCCTGTTTGACTTTTCTCTTTTTGACTACAACTCCCACAATTCAATTTTCCTCCCTCCCACACATCAGCCACCCCACCCATTGAAACATAAATGAGCTGCATACCTGTGGTTTTCAATCAGTGTGCCTACAGCTGTTGCATTAGTTGTAGATTGATCCCTCCACCCATTGAAGCAGACAGTCCCCCTGTCATCAGCTGACTAGTGAGTCAGGTCTCGGCCTCATTGCAAGCTGGGAAAAGTCTGAGACAACAGTCATTTTGTATGCTGTTAAAAATAAATAGTGGGTTGAAAATCACAGAAGAATTGTGAGAAACCCGTCACACACAGGTACAGACACTATATTATGAACCTTACAGCCCCTGTAGCATAATCAAATTAAAAAAATTCCTGGAATACCCTTTTAATAACGGGCTATAACGGGTTAAAACGGCTATTAGAAAAATCCCATAGACTATAATGGGATTTTCTAACGGCCGTTAGGGATTTTGTAACTGCCGTTTTGCAACCGATTTTCAGACGGAACTTCGTACGGATCAAAATGGAGTAATTTTGTAGTGTGAAAGAAGCCTTAAAGATATTGGGGGAGATTTATCAAAACCTGTCCAGAGAAATGGTTGCCCAGTTGCCCATAGCAACCAATCAGATTGCTTCTTTCATTTTGCAGAGGCCTTGTTAAAAATGAAAGAAACAATCTGGTTGGTTGCTATGGACAACTGGGCAACTTTTCCTTTGGACAGGTTTTGATAAATCTCCCCCATTATGTTTTGGCAGTGGTCCATTAATAAACGCTGTCATAATAACAATATAGTATTTTAAAATGTTACAACATCTTGGGAAAGAATACTTCCTGTTGAGACTCATTGTTACAACAGAACAATCCTAGAATATAACTCGACGTATTTGATGATGCAGAGACGGGTCTGTGTGCATGTGAGCTGTGCTGTGCATTTAATGGGCAGTTCAGCTTTGCCAGAAGAATGAGGCAGAACAATCACATTACTGCTAAAATAAATGTTGCAGAGATGCTTGACTTCCGTGGCCATCTGCTTCACTGTAAATGAAATGAATCAACGTTTCTTTTTTAATAAAACACATCAAATAAATGCAGCAATAGTTGAATATGAAATTAGATTTGCTTGCATCAGGAAGATAGGGAATGGTATCTTTTATTTCACTTTAGTTGATGAGACATTGCTTTGTGTACTCTTTCATCTTATTATATTAGCTTGAAGCAAATGTAAATGAAAAGAAATGAATTTTCACGTTGGGGAATAATTAAAGAGCTTGCCGGGAGTTACAAAAACATGGCGGCTTTTTTCCTAAAATAGTACCAAACTTGTTCACAAGTGGTTTTCGTGGTATGGCAGCTCAATCCTATTTGCCTTATTAGAGCTGAGATGTTCTGAATAAGTGTTGGCACTCCAAGAGATATGGTGCACATGGTGATGGGTGCTGGGATCTACTTTATAGCAATACCATGTACAACCTGAGTGGTGCTGCCTCTGTAAGAAAGTAACAATGTTCTTCTAGTCTCAAACTACTTCTTTATACATAAATTTCTTCCCCAATACTATAAACTGTATGTAAAATGTAAATAGAAGTACATGTATGCCCCCGGATTGTTTTACCATCAAAGGCCCCCATCTACTATTGTAAACCCGACATGTTTTGCGTTGTGCCAGAAATTCTGTCTGCGCCATAATTTGCACCAGAATTGGAAAAAAAAAAAACCCTGACTAACTCTCCATTTTGCTAAGAAAACCCGAAAAGGAGTGTGGTGGCCGGGAAAGGGGGCGTGTTCTCCGAAAAGGGGCGTGTTCCTGACATTTTCACAAAAACCCAACATATTTACTAAGGTTTCCACATCAAATGTGGTGGATTTGAGCTGAGGAAAACCAGTCAGATCAGAGCATGTGTAAAAAAAGCAAAGTGTAGGGAAAGTGGAAAATGTAGGGAAACCTTAGGGTACGTTCACACTACGGAATTGCCGCAGAATTTCCGGGCGGAATTCTGCGGTGTGAACTTTAACATTAGTGTGAACGGGTTTCCGCGAGACCCGTTCACACTGCGGAATTTCAGCGGCGGACATTTCAGTGGCGGACATGTTCATTCTTTGTGCGGAATCCGCGAGCGGACCATAGCCGTCATTGGTGATGGCTCAGTACCCCACAGCCCTAGCGCCGAAGCACCCTCGGCGGCGGCCGCCAGGCGGAATCTCCGCTAGCGGAATTCAGCTGCGAGAATTCCGTAGTGTGAACGCACCCTTAGTAAATACTGTGGAAAATAAATTGTAGGGAATTAAAACCCACAAAGAAACCTACACTCCACTGTTAGTAAACGAGGGCCAAAGTGTTAGAACACACACAGAATCCCCAAATCTCTCACGATCAAAAATGAATGGACGCATGAATGAATGAATAATTTATTTAATTAAATAAATAATTCAAACTTAACCAAAGAGAGTCCTTCCCTTGTTAATTTCTCCAGTACTTATGTAGTGCTTAGATTTCTTCTCCAAATCTCTGGAAATACTTTATTTGCTGTATCCTTAAAGGAAATCATCAGTGTCACTAACTGGTGACACTGATGACAACGATCCTTACCTGGTCCCGTTTCGTGATGTGGTTCTCTAGCAATCCTCTTCGGTCTTTTCAGCTTCGGGCCCAATTTGGAGCATGGGCAGACGTTGGTGATGTCACTAAGCTCCAAGTCGGGCCCTGGGCTAAAGCTACCGAAGAAGATAAGGTAGGTATCGTTGTCATCAGTGTCACCTGCACTACTTGTCTGTACCGACAGGTTAGTGCAGGTGACACTGATGACCGATTTCCTTTAAATATTTGGCATAGGCAGTATTTTATTTTTTTGTGTAGATGACTCTGTACTTGAAAAGATTAAGTAAACATGATATGTATCTAATGGTTCTGTATGGGGAAGGGTGGCAAGGGGACAGGTTTATCTTCAGGCAAAACTGATCTCCTAAAATTTGTCAGCAGTGCATGGTAGCATGAAGGCAATGAGAAGTAAGAATTATTTTAGTAACAAGCAGAATGAAAATGCTCAAATGAGAGCCAAACTGAATTAAGTATATGGGCTACAGAGGTTGAAGTCAGCCCCTTGTTTTTGATGAAGCTGAAAGGATCCAACACAGTGTGTTCTATATCAGAACTGTTGTGCATATAAAGTCCTAAGGGGTTAAGCAGGATTTGAATTCATGTAGTCCAGAAGTTTCAGTCTATGCATCTAAGAAGCAGATGCAGTCTAAATGAACATCCTCTGGCCTCTTGCTCATCACCATATGAACAATCATTACCATATGGCACCTGGAATGGATGTGCAAACTGCAATTGTGAAGTGTGTGATAAAATATTTTTTACCGTATGTTTTCATATGCTGTACCATACAAGTCTTGTGTATTTTCATATAAGTTCCATATGGTGTCCCTTGTGAGCACTGCAGGAGTTCAAATGTGTTCAAAAAAAGGCCTCCATATCAGCATTATTCATCAAAAAATTGACACCCCTACAGAGGATTTCACATAGTGTTGTGCTGTGTGTACAGAAGACATCATTGTATACATCTCATCGTCTGAACTTAGTTTTTTCTTTGACCTTTAGTGGCACTAGATTGGCAACATGTTCCGGTGACTCAACAATTCGTATATGGGACTTTGCAAAGTCGGAATGTATCCTAACATTGGAAGGACATACACATGCAGTCTGGGGCTGCTCCTGGCACTCGTGTGGGGATTTCCTGGCTTCCTGCTCCCTAGATAACAACAGCAAAATATGGGATCTCAACAGGTATGTTGGAATATTTCACTTACTTAGCATTTGTTTTTATGTTCATTGAGAGTACGTCTTTTGGGTCATCTCTGATCGTATGGTATACAATATATATACAGTTAAACCCTTGTTTAAAAGACTCAAAAGTGCAACAGAAAGGGGTCTTCTTTGGGGGGGGGGGGGGCTTCTCAAGAAAAGTAGCCAAGATGCATGGGACAAAAAAAAAAAAAACATCATCATACAAAACATGGTCTGGATGAGAGAGTGTTATTTCAGAAAGGCTCCACTTTAGCATGTTTGTTATGGTAAATCCCATAATATATCGTGTCAAATACCTAGTATTCAGTATGGAGCTTTAAATATGTTGCATAGTTTCTTGCATTGAATTTTTGGTGCACATGATTTAGAGTGAAACTTTACCTTGTTAAAGGGGTATTCCGGCCAAATACTTCTTATTCCTTATCCAAAGGACCTCTTTGTTCTTGGGACTGGAGACATAATGACACACCACGGCCCCTCTTGACGTCACGCCACGCCCCCCATTCATGTCTATGACATAAATGGAGGGGCGTGGCGTGACATCACTAGGGGGCGTGGTGTGACGTCCCATCTCCAGTCCTGGAGACTGGAAATGCAGCCCCGCACAGAATGCGGGTGCTGCACAAAGATCATGCGGGGTCCTAGCAGCGGGCCCCACGCGATCAGACATCTTATCCTCTATCCTTTGGATAGGGGATAAGATGTATTTGGTCGCAATACCCCTTGAAGTTGTACAAACACCACTTCTGTATAATATGTTCATATGGTAATCTCTCCCTTAAGCTGCAGGTGTATTTGAAAAAATTTATTTTTACATCACAATCTGTGCTCCGCTGACAGGTCCTCATACTGTTGACACATGCTGTCAACTGCAAAGATGGCATTTACCTTTGTGAGACCCATTGGACAATAAAGAAACACGTTGGAGTTAGTTGTGGGGAAAATCAGATTAACTAGAAATGTTATGACTCTAACTGCTTCTTCAAAATCAAAACATTCATGATATATTAATAATACTGTATAATGAATGCACATAGTCTACATATATAAAACATGATGTATGTACACTGCTCAAAAAATAAAGGGAACACTTGAACAACACAATGTAACTCCAAGTCAATCACACTTCTGTTAAATCACACTGTCCACTCAGGAAACAACACTGATTGACAACAGGTGGAAATTATAGGCTATTAGCAAGACACCCCCACAGACCACTTCTCAGTTCCTATGCTTCCTGGCCGTAGGAGGGCAACAACCCAGGAGCTGGACTGCTACTTCCACCTTTGTGCAAGGAGGAGCAGGAGGAACACTGCCAGAGCCCTGCAAAATGACCTCCAGCAGACCACAAATGTGCATGTGTCCACTCAAACGGTCAGAAACAGACTCCATGAGGGTGGTATGAGGGCATGATGTCCACAGGTGGGGGTTGTGCTTACAGCCCAACACCATGCCACTTGCGCCCTGTGCTCTTCACAGATTAAAACAGGTTCACACTGAGCAAATGTGACAGATGAGTCTGGAGATGCTGTGGAGAACATTCTGCTGCCTGCAACATCCTGCAGTATGACCGGATGGTGGGGGGTGGCATTTCTTTGGGGGGCCAGACACCCCCCCAATGTGCTTGCCAGAGGTAGCCTGACTGCCTTTAGGTACCAAGATGAGATCTTCAGACTCCTTGTGAGACCATATGCTGGTGCGGTTGGCCCTGGGTTCCTCCTAATACAAGAGAATGCTAGACCTCATGTGGCTGGAGTGTGTCAGCAGTTCCTGCAAGAGGAAGGTATTGATACTATGGACTGGCCCTCCCATTCCCCAGACCTAAATCTGATTGAGCACATCTGGGACATCATTTCTCGCTCCATCCACCAATGCCACATTGCACCACAGACTGTCCAAGCGTTGGCGGATGCTTTAGTCCAGGTTTGGGAGGACATCCCTCAGGAGACCATCCGCCACCTCATCAGGAGCATGCCCAGGCATGGTAGGGAGGTCTTACCAGAACGTGGAGGCCACACATACTACTGAGCCTCATTTTGACTTGTTTTAAGGACATTACATCAAAGTTGGATCAGTCTGTAGTGTGGTTTTCCACTTTGATTTTGAGTGTGATGCCATATCCAGACCTCCATGGGTCGATAAATTAGATTTCCATTGATCATTTTTGTGTGATTTTTGTTGTCAGCACATTCAACTATGTAAAGATGAAAGTACATTGACCCCCCCCCCCGACATACGATGGCCCCGACATATGATCAAATTGACATACGATGGCCTCTCAGAGGCCATCCCATGTCGATGTCCGCATCGACATACAATGCTTTTTTATGTCGGGCCATCGCATTAAGTGCTATCCGGCAGCGCAAAATGCTTAAGCTGCTGCCGGATAGCAGCTTAATGTTCCCCGTGTGGTATGGTGAGTATTACTTACCCCTCCACGATGCTCCGGGGGGCCCTTCGGGTCCAGCGCTGGTCCTCCGGTGTCTTCTCGGCCCTCTCCGGTGACGTCAATACGCTGCTGCACACGCCGTCCTGTCATCCAATAGGAACGGCATACGCAGCGGCGTAATGATGTTGCTAAGCAGGCCCAGTAAGGCCTTGCGGAAGACAGCGGAGGACCGGAGAAGACCAGGAGAGCCCAGCGGAGGCCCAGGGTCAAAATCGGGAGCAGCGGGACGCGGTCTGGAGCGGCGGGGACAGGTGAGTACAGCTTCCTATACTTTACATTGCACAAATCCTTCAACATACGATGGATTCGACAAACGATGGCTCGTTTGGAACGAATTACCATCGTATGTTGACGGACCACTGTACAGGGTGGGCCATTTATATGGATACACCTTAATAAAATGGGAATGGTAACTTCTTGTTTGTGGCACATTATTATATGTGAGGGGGGGAAACTTTGCAAGATGGGTGGCGACCATGGCGGCCATTTTGAAGTCGGCCATTTTGAATCCAACTTTAGTTTTATTCAATAGGAAGAGCGTCATGTGACACATCAAACTTATTGGGAATTTCACAAGAAAAACAATGATGTGCTTGGTTTTAACGTAACTTTATTCTTTCATGAGTTATTTACAAGTTTCTGATCACTTATAAAATGTGTTCAATGTGCTGCCCATTGTGTTGGATTGTCACTCCAACCCTCTTCTCCCACTATTCACACACTGATAGCAACACCGCAGGAGAAATGCTAGCACAGGCTTCCAGTATCCATAGTTTCAGGTGCTGCACATCTCGTATCTTCACAGCATAGACAATTGCCTTCAGATGACCCCAAAGATAAAAGTCTAAGGGGGTCAGATTGGGAGACCTTGGGGGCCATTCAACTGGCCCACGACGACCAATCCACTTTCCAGGAAACTGTTCATCTAGGAATGCTCGGACCTGACACCCATAATGTGGTGGTGCACATCTTGCTGGAAAAACTCAGGGAACGTGCCAGCTTCAGTGCATAAAGAGGGAAACTCATCATCATGTAGCAATTTCACATATCCAGTGGCCTTGAGGTTTCCATTGATGAAGAATGGCCCCACTATCTTTGTACCCCATATACCACACCATACCATCAAATTTTGTGTTCCAACAGTCTTGGAGGGATCTATCCAATGTGGGTTAGTGTCAGACCAATAGCGGTGGTTTTGTTTGTTAACTTCACCATTCACATAAAAGTTTGCCTCATCACTGAACAAAATCTTCTGCGAAAACTGAGGGTCCTGTTCCATTTTTTGTTTTGCCCATTCTGCAGCACCTGAAACTACGGATACTGGAAGCCTGTGCTAGCATTTCTCGTGCGGTGTATATAGTAGTATATAGCAGTGTATACGGATACTGGAAGCCTGTGCTAGCATTTCTCCTGCGGTGTTGCTATCAGTGTGTTAAGAGTGGGAGAAGAGGGTTGCATTGACAATCCAACACAATGGGCAGCACATTGAACACATTTTATAAGTGGTCAGAAACTTGTAAATAACTCATGAAAGAATAAAGTCACGTTAAAACCAAGCACATTATTGTTTTTCTTGTGAAATTCCCAATAAGTTTGATGTCAAATGACCCTCTTCCTATTGAAAAAACAAAAGTTGGATTAACCACTTAAGGACCTAGGGCGTATGGATACGCCTTGACGTCCTGGTACTTAAGGACCCAGGGCGTATCCATACGCCCGTGGGAATTTCGGTCCCCGCCGCGCGCCGGGCGGGGACCGGGCCGGGGTGACTGCTGATATCTATCAGCAGGCACCCCGTGCAAATGCCCAGGGGGGTCATCAGACCCCCCCACGTCGGCGATCGGCGCAAATCGCAAGTGAATTCACACTTGCGATTTGCGCCGATTCCGGGTCATACGGGTCTATTGTGACCCGGTGACCCGGAATAGAAGGGGGATCGCGGTTGTCCAAGACACCCACGATCCCCCTGTAGCCATAGGAGTGAGGTGGCAGGGTTGCCACCCCTCCTATCCCTGCTATTGGTCTGCTATTGATCGTCAGAGGCGACGACCAATAGCAGACCGGGGGCGGGGGGGTTAACTTTCGTTTTCCCCGTCCTGCCCACCCACAATAGGCGGGGCAGAACGGGGAACCGAAGGGGACCGGGCGCCGACGTCCACTTACCCGTCCGGAGGCTGCGGCGACGTTGATCGGCGGGCGGCGTCACGTGCTTCTGAAGAGGACGGCTGCCGGGATCCTACGGAAGCCGGTAAGTAGATCTGGAGGGCTACAGTCTGAGACCGTGGTCTCTAACTGTAGCCCTCCAGATGTTGCAAAACTACAACTCCCAGCATGCCCAGACAGCTGTTTGGGCATGCTGGAATATGTAGTTTTGCAACAGCTGGAGGGCTGCAGTTTGAGACCACTATACAGTGGTCTCTAAACTATATCCCTCCAGATGTTGCAAAACTACAACTCCTAGCATGCCCACATAGCTGTTTGTTGTCTGGACATGCTGGGAGTTGTAGTTTTGCAACATCTGGAGGTCCACAGTTTGGAGATCACTGTGCAGTGGTCTAAAAACTGTAGCTCTCCAGATGTTGCAAAACTGCAATTCCCAGCATGCCCAGAAAGCAAACAGCTGTCTCGGCATGCTGGGAGTTGTAGTTGGGTACCTCCAGCTATTGCATAACTACATCTCCCAGCATGCCCTTCGGTGATTAGTACATGCTGGGAGTTGTAGTTTTGCAACAGCTGGAGGCACACTGGTTAGAAAATATTGAGTTAGGTAACAGAACCTAACTGAAGGTTTTCCAACCAGTGTGCCTCCAGCTGTTGCAAAACTACAACTCCCAGCATGCACGGTCTGTCAGTACATGCTGGGAGTTGTAGTTTTGAAACAGCTGGAGGTTTGCCCCCCTCCATGTGAACGTACAGGGTACATTCACATAGGCGGGTTTACAGTAAATTTCCTGCTTCAAGTTTGGGCTGCGTCAAATTTTTTGCCGCAGTGCAAACTCCTAGCGGGAAATTCACCGTAACCCGCCAGTGTGAATGTACCCTAAAAACACTACACTACACTAACACCTAATAAAGAGTAAAACACTACATATACACCCCCTTACACTGTCCCCCCCCCAATAAACAATTTAAAACGTCTTGTACGGCAGGGTTTCCAAAACGGAGCCTCCAGCTGTTGCAAAACAACAACTCCCAGCATTTCTGGACAGCCACTGACTGTCCAGGCATGCTGGGAGTTTAGCAACAGCTGGAGGCACCCTGTTTGGGAATCACTGGCGTAGAATACCCCTATGCAATCCCTAATTTAGTCCTCAAATGCGCATGGTGCTCTCTTACTTCGGAGCCCTGTCGTATTTCAAGGAAACAGTTTAGGGCCACATATGGGGTATCTCCGTACTCGGGAGAAATTACACTACAAATTTTGGGGGGCTTTTTTTTTCCTTTTACCGCTTGTGAAAAGGAAAAGTTGGGGGCTACACCAGCCTGTTAGTGTAAATTTTTTTTTATTTTTTTACACTAACATGCTGGTGTTGCCCCATACTTTTTATTTCCACAAGTGGTAAAAGGAAAAAAAGACCCCCAAAATTTGTAACGCAATTTCTCCTGAGTACAGAAATACCCCAGATGTGGGCGTAAAATGCTCTGCGGGCACGCACACAACAAGGCTCAGGAGTGAGAGTGCACCATGTACATTTGAGGCCTAAATTGGTGATTTGCACGGGGGTGGCTGATTTTACAGCGGTTCTGACAAACGCAAAAAAAAATAATACCCACATGTGACCCCATTTTGGAAACTACACCCCTCACCGAACGTGACAAGGGGTATAGTGAGCCTGAACACCCCACAGGTGTTTGACGAATTTTCATTAAAGTTGGATGGGAAAATGAAAAAAATTATATTTTTTCACTAAAATGCTGGTGTTACCCTAAATTTTTCATTTTCACATCGGGAAATAGGAAAAAAGCCCCCCCAAATTTGTAAACCCATCTCTTCTGAGTAAGAACATACCCCATATGTGAATTTAAAGTGCTCTGCGGGCGAACTACAATGCTCAGAAGAGAAGGAGCGCCATTGGGATTTTGTAGAGAAAATTTGTCCGGCATTGAAGGCCACATGTGTTTACAAAGCCCCCATAGTGCCAGAACAATGGACCCCCGACACATGTGACCCCATTTTTGAAACTACACCCCTCACGTAATGTAATAAGGGGTACATTGAGAATTTACGCCCCACAGATGTCTGACAGATTTTTGGAACAGTGGTCCGTAAAAATGAAAAATAAACTTTTTCATTTGCACAGCCCACTGTTCCAAAGTCCTGTGGGGTGTAAATACTCACTGCACCCCTTATTAAATTCTGTGAGGGGTGTAGTTTCCAAAATGGGGTCACATGTGGGGGGTTCCACTGTTCTGGCACCACGGGGGGCTTTGTAAACGCACATGGCCCCTGACTACCATTCCAAACTAATTCTCTTTCCAAAAGCTCAATGGCGCTCCTCCTCTTCCGAGCATTGTAGTTCGCCAGCAGAGCATTTTACGTCCTAACATGGGGTATTTCCATACTCAGAAGAAATGGGGTTACACATTTTGGGGGTCATTTTCTCCTATTACCCCTTGTAAAAATGTAAAATTTTGGGGAAAAACTGCATTTTAGTAAAAAAAAAATAATTTTTCATTTACACATCCAAATTTAACGAAAAGTCGTCAAACACCTGTGGGGTGTTAAGGCTCAGCGGACCCCTTGTTACGTTCCTTGAGGGGTGTAGTTTCCAAAATAGTATGCCATGTGGGTATTTTTTGCTGTTCTGGCACCACAGGGGCTTCCTAAATGCGACATGCCCCCAAAAAACCATTTCAGCAAAAGTTGCTTTCAAAAAGCCAAATGTGACTCCTTCTCTTCTGAGCATTGCAGTTTGCCCGCAAAGCATTTTACATCCTAACATGGGGTATTTCCATACTCAGAAGAGATGGGGTTACAAATTTGGGGGGGCATTTTCTCCCATTACCCTTTGTAAAAATGGTAAATTTGGGGGAAAAACTGCACTTTAGTGAAAAATTTTTTTTTTTCATTTACACATCCGACTTTAACGAAAAGTCGTCAAACACCTGTGGGGTGTTAAGGCTCACTGGACCCCTTGTTACGTGCCTTGAGGGGTCTAGTTTCCAAAATGGTATGCCATGTTGGGGTTTTCTGCTGTTCTGGCACCATAGGGGCTTCCTAAATGTGACATGCCCCCCAAAAACCATTTCAGCAAAATTCCCTCTCCAAAATCCTATTGTCGCTCCTTCCCTTCTGAGCCCTCTAGTGCACCCGCCGAACACTTGACATACACATATGAGGTATTTCCTTACTCGAGAGAAATTGGGTTACAAATTTTGGGGGGATTTTTCATCTATTACCCCTTGTAAAAATTCAAAAACTGGGTCTACAAGAACATGCGAGTGTAAAAAATGAAGATTTTGAATTTTCTCCTTCACTTTGCTGCTATTCCTGTGAAACACCTAAAGGGTTAACACACTTACTGAATGTCATTTTGAATACTTTGAGGGGTGCAGTTTTTATAATGGGGTCATTTGTGGGGCATTTCTAATATGAAGGACCTTCAAATCCACTTCAAAACTGAACTGGTCCCTGAAAAATTCTGATTTTGAAAATTTTGTGAAAAATTGGAAAATTGCTGCTGAACTTTGAAGCCCTCTGATGTCTTCCAAAAGTAAAAACATGTCAATTTTATGATGCAAACATAAAGTAGACATATTGTATATGTGAATCAATGTATAATTTATTTGGAATATCCATTTTCCTTACAAGCAGTGAGCTTCAAAGTAAAAAAAAATGCAAAATTTTCAATTTTTTCATCAAATTTTGGAATTTTTCACCAAGAAATGATGCAAGTATCGACAAAATTTTATCACTAACATAAAGTAGAATATGTCACGAAAAAACAATCTCGGAATCAGAATGAAAGGTAAAAGCATTCCAGAGTTATTAATGCTTAAAGTGACAGTGGTCAGATGTTCAAAAAATGGCCGGGTCCTTAAGGTATATTTGGGCTGGGTCCTTAAGGGGTTAAAAGAAGCCGCCATGCTCACACCCATCTTGAAAAGTTTCCCCCCTCACATAAACTAATGTGCCACAAACAGGAAGTTAATATCACCAACCATTCCCATTTTATTAAGGTGTATCCATATAAATGGCCCACCCTGTATTTAATACAATTCGTTCATTCATTCAGATCTAAGATGTGTTATCTTAATGTTCCCTTTATCTTTTTTGAGCAGTGTATATATGTTTGTTTCAACATAACTTCCAAATGGCTGGAGATATTTCAATGAAACTTAGTACACATCTTACTTATATGTAATCTAAAAATATAGTAGAGTTAATTGCACTCTAACTCACCCCCTGTGTGAGAGTGGAATTTTTGTCGGAAGTCCTATGAAAATCTATTGGACTTCTGATATTACTCCTGATCGCATTACTCTTGGGCTGCAGAGATTGCCCTGGACTTTTAAACATCCTTCTGACAGTTCCACAGTCAGGTGCAGGGGATAGGATAAGAGGTTGGAATATAAGGATGGGATATGAGGGTGGCATATGAGGGCAAGAGAATTGTTGCTTTTAGTTTCCAACAAGGTTTAGGTAGGAAAACCAGGCATGCGCCAGGTCCTCACTAATTTAATATATTTAACAAATGTTAAAAAAATTATCATATAACTTTTTATTATTAATCTATAGCCTATATAAAAAAAATTGTAATAGCTATGATATCTACTTGAACCATTTATGAAGATGGGGTTGGAGTTGAAAACCTGGCTTTCCGGCTCAACAGCTCTTATGCAATGTATGATAGTGTATGTGTGTTTTTGTTTTATTTATTACATTAAAGTAAAATTCCCCTATATTGCTGTTTTTTGACTCAGTAAGTGTTATAATTGTAGAAGAATGGCCACAACAGTTATTAATGTTGCCCAACAGTAAGTCCACAATCGATCAATCAGTAGTGAAACTGGCGTTTTGGTCACCTTAACCTTAGGCAGTGCCAACCATTTCTGATAGAATATATCCCTGGAGCAGTGGACTCAGGTTGTATCCAAGGTCACATTTTTCTTTCTACTTGACAATCATGAAGTATCTAAAAGGAAATCTGTCACTAGTGTTACCTGTACTAACCTGTCTGTGCAGACAGGTAGTGCAGGTGACACTGATGATAACCATACTTACCTGCCCCCTTTCCGTGCGCTCGTTCTCCCGCTATCTTCCTCTGTATTTTCCGTTCTGGGGCCAACTTAGAGCATGGACAGAGCTTCCTGAAATTACCATTGCTGCTTCTCTGCTGGATCCCGCTGCTAACAAACAGTAGTGGTGACGTCGGGAAGCTCCACTTATGGTCCAAGTTGGCCCTGGAACAGAAGATACAGAGGAATATAGCTGGCGAATGGGAGCACAGAGCTGGGGCAGGCAAGTATGGTTATCATCAGTGTCACTTGCACTCCCTGTCGGTACCAACAGGTTAGTGCAGGTCACAAATTTCCTGTAATGGTTAGTTGGTCATTCACTGCTGAACTAAAGTTATTGACGTGGGACTTAGTTACAGTGTACTACTAATATGTTGTATATTAATGTGATATAATGCTCCTGATCTTGGATACCTTTGGTGTTTCTTTTTGGATGACACAACTTTAGACACAATCATGAGTACCAAGCCTGTGTCATGCTTTCTGACAGCAAAGGTTAAAATGGCTCAAATCCACAATGACCTTTTTCTCCTCTTGCCTTTTCTCAGTAAGACATTCAAGAGGGAGCTTGTAAGTGTCATCCATCAAATGAAAGATAGTGAGAAAACATAATAAAACTTTAAAATACCAAAGGTGCTCGGCAGCATATCACCGCCATACCGGCAACTGTCTCTCTTCCAACAGGCTGTGATAAACAGTAAATAAGAAATAGCCACTAAATAACTGCCTTAGCGAGCGTAATCTCTCTCCTCAGCAGCTGAAAAGAATGTCGTATTTCATCAAGGAGCTCATTTCATAGTATGATAACGCACAGTTCCTTCACAACAAATATGCCATTTCTTGCCAGGGCTGCTTCTCACCAATACATATAGTGGCGTGACATTAAAGCTGCCTTTGACGATTGATGGGGAAACAGGCTATCCTTGGCGAATACTAACATGGGTGCCGTTCATTGGTGCTGTTTATGTTTCCGCAACCTCTCATTACTTCGGAGAGAATTTAACTCTTAGAAAACTACAGTACACATTCCAAAATGCCCTGATACTCTTTCCTTCTCTGTCTGATCACTCTAGATTGGACTTTAGTTCATGGTAGCCTGTTTTAATGTATGGCATTTGTTTTCCGACAAAATGCAGGGACAAGACGGCACACACCAATCAGTGGGGTACTTTATTTCTTCAGTTGTGAACATACAGAGGCAGGTCTGGGATTTAGGCAGTCAGCGGGAGACGCATCAGGACAACCATTTCGTGCGTCATTCAGGAATATAAAGGGGTACTCCGGCATTTAGACATCTTTTATTCCCTATCCAAATTATAGGGGATAAGATGCCTGATCGCAGGGGTCCCACCGCTAGGGACCCCCGTGATCTTGCACGCAGCACCCCAGATAAAATCAGTCCCCCCAGAGCATGTTCGCTCCGGGTCTGATTACCGGCGACCATAGGGCCGGTGGCGTGTGACGTCACGCCTCCGCCCCCGTGTGACATCACGCTCTACCCCTCAATGCAAACCTATGGGAGGGGGCGAACATGCTCCGGGGACTGATTTCAACTGGGGTGCTGCGTGCAAGATCATGGGGGTCCCCAGCCGCGGGACCCCCGCGATCAGGCTTAACCCCCTCCTATCTCCTGCCATTAGTCAGCAATGAGTACTGACCAATGGCAGTTGAAGACTGGAAACCCCCCGCTCTGCCCACCCCTGGATGTCAGGCAGAACGGGGGGAGAAGATGGTGGCCGGTACCCGTGAAGAAGATGCGGTGGGGACCCGCGATCATCGGTGGCATCAGCAGAGATCAGCAGCGCAGGTAGGGAGGCGACGGCGTGGAGCATCAAGGAAGGTTTTAAATCTTTACTGCTGCCTTCCTAGTGGTTGCCAAACTGCAACTCCCAGCATGCCCAGACAGCCAGAGGCTGTCTGGCCATCCTGGGAGTTGTAGTTTTGCAACATCTGGAAGGTCACAGTTTGGAGACCACTATTACAGTGGTGCCCAAATGGTAGCCTTCCAAATGTTGCAAAACTACAACTCTCAGCATGCCTAGACTGCCCAGGCATGCTGGGGGTTGTAGTTTTGTAACATCTGTCCCTTCAGATTTAGCAATTTTCATGCCATTTTTGAAAATAGCTGCCATACTTTTGAAGCCCTCTAATGTTTTCAAGTAAAAATATGTCCATTTTATGATGCCAACATGAAGTAGACATATTGTATTTGTGAATCAATATAACATTTATTTGGAATATCAATTTTCCTTACAAGCAGAGAGTTTCAAAGTTAGAAAAATGCAAAATTTTCAGAATTTTCATGAAATTTGGGGATTTTTCACCAAGAAAGGATGCAAGTAACGACAAAAATTTACCACTAACATAAAGTAGAATATGTCACGAAAAAACTCTCTCTGAATCAGAATAATCGGTTAAAGCATCTTAGAGTTATTAATGCATAAAGTAACAGTGCTCAGAATTGCTAAAAATGGTTCCGTCCTTAAGGTGAAAATGAGCTGAGTCCTTAAGGGGTTAAGGACCAGGCCAATTTTCATTTTTACGTGTTTTGTTTTTTCCTACTCTCCTTTTAACCCCTTGGCGATGGAGGGTTTTTCCGTTTTTGCACTTTCGTTTTTTCCTCCTTACCTATTAAAAAATCATAACTCTTTCAATTTTGCACCTAAAAATCCATATGATGTCATTACAAAATAGAATTGGTGGCGCAAAAAATAAGCCATCAGTCATTTTACCCAAAAATCTACGTCGAAACGAAAAAAAAAATCGAAATTTAAGAATAAACACAATTTTGTAACTTTTGGGGGCTTCTGTTTCCACGCAGTACATTTTTTTTTTTTAATTACACCTTATCTTTATTCTGTAGGTCCATATGATTTAAAATAATACCCAACTTATATAGCTTTGATTTTGTCGTACTTTCGGAAAAAATCATAACTACATGCATTTATATGTTTAAAATTGTTATATTCTGACCCCTATAACTTTTTTGTCTTTCCGCGCAAGAGGTGGTATGAGGGCTAATTTTTTGTGCCATGATCTGAAGTTTTTATCGGTACCATTTTTGTATTGATTGGACTTTTTGATCGCTTTTTATTCATTTTTTTCATTATATAAAAATTGACCAAATATACGCTATTTTGGACTTTGGAATATTTTTTGTGACGCCATTGACCATGTGGTTTAATAACGATATATTTTTATAATTCAGACTTTTCCGCACACGGCGATACCACATATGTTTATTTTTATTTACACTGTTTTTTTTTTGTTTGTTTTATATGGGAAAAAGGGGGGGGGGTGATTTAAACTTTTATTAGGGAAGGAGTTAAATGATCTTTATTCACTTTTTTTTTCCACCCCTGTAGGGTGCTATAACACTGCACACACTGATCTTTTACATTGATCTTTGTTATCCCATAGGATAACATAGATCAATGATTCTGCCGCTTGACTGCTCCTGCCTGGATCTCAGGCACTGAGCAGTCATTGGGCGATCGGTCACCAGGCAGCAGGTAGGGGGACCCTCCTCGTGCCCTAAAGCTGTTCGGGACGCAGCGATTTCACCGAACAGCCCCCCGAGCTTTCAATTTTGCACCTAAAAATCTGTATTATGGCTTATTTTTTGCGCCAACAATTCTACTTTACAGTGACATTAGTCATTTTACTGAAAAATCCACGGCGAAACGGAAAAAAAAATCATTGTGCGACAAACTTGAAGAAAAAATGCCATTTTGTAAATTTTGGGGGCTTCCGTTTCTACGCAGTACATTTTTCAGTAAAAATGTCACCTTATATTTATTCTGTAGGTCCATATGGTTAAAATGATACCCTACTTATATAGGTTTGATTTTGTATTACTTCAGAAAAAAATCATAAATACATGCAGGAAAATTTATACGTTTAAAATTGTCATTTTCTGAGCCCTATAACTTTTTTATTTTTCTGTGTTCAGGGCGCTTTTTTGCGCCGTGATCTGACGTTTTTAGCTGTACCATTTTTGTTCTGATCAGACTTTTTGATAATTTTTTATTCACTTTTTTGTGGTATAAAAAGTGATCAAAAATGCGCTATTTTGGACTTTGGAATTTTTTTGTGCGTACTACATTGAACGTGCAGTTTTAAAAGCGGTATATTTTTATAATTCGGACATTTCCGCACGCGGTGATACCACATATGTTTATTTTTTGTTACACTGTTTTATTTTGTTACTAGGAAATGCCGAGTGATTTAAACTTTTAATTCAGAAGGGAATACCTGAAAGGGTTAACTTTTTTTTGACACTTCTTTTTTTTACATTATCATAGCTTGCAATGGCTGATTGCATACACAGATTGTTGCCTTGGCAACAAGCTGTGTAATCAGCGGTTGATTGCTCCAGTCTGTAACTCAGGCATGGAGCAATCATAGCCGTGATGCCGACGGAAGAAAGTAGGGACCTTCTTCTCTCCGGGTAGCTGATTGGGGCATCGCGATTTTATCGTGAAGACCCCGATCAGCCCGATTGAGCAGCCGGGAAGCATTTACTTTCACTTTCGATGCGGCGCTCAGCTTTGAGCGCCGCATCGGAAGGGTTAATAGCGCGTGGCCGAACTATCGCGGCCGCGCGCTATTAGCCGCAGGTCCCGGCTGTGAATAGGTGCCGGGACCATCCCGCTATGACGCTTCATAGACAGGGACCGGACTTAAGACGTACTTATACATCCTAAGTCCTTAAGGAGTTAAAGAAAAAGAAAATGTCAAATCAACCATGCCAGTTAAAAAGATTTGTAAATGACTTTTATTTAAAAATAATAAGCCTTCCAGTACTTATCAGTACTTCTTCACCGGAGTACCCCTTAACCTCTTGTAGACCAAGTGCCCTGGTCCCACTCCCCTTCTATGACGTGCTGTCATGGGCTGACACTGCATCATAGCAAGGTGGTCCCGGCCACCATCAACAGCCTGGACCCGTGTCAAAAGCTAGGCAATAACCCCTTAGACGTGGCGATCAAAATTGATCGCCGCGTCTAAAGTGAAAGTAAACTATTCCACGCAGCTCAGTCGGGCTGCTTGGGACCACCGTGGGGAAATTGCAGCGTCCCGAACAGCTGAGAGGACGGGAGGAGGGTCCCTACCTGCCTCCTTGTTGTCTGATCGGTGATCTGCTGCTCCATGCCTGCTCAGCAGGCTACAGCAGCAGAGTGTCAATGACACTGATCAATGCTATGCTATGGCATTGCATTGAACAATGTATGCAATCAGAAGATTACATGTAATAGTGTGGGGACTAAAAAATTATGTAGAAAAGGTATTAAAAAAAAAAACCTTAATAAATATGAATTAACCCCTTCCATACTAAAAGTTTAAATCACCCCCCCTTCTCCAAAATTCCATATAAAAAATATGTAAACATCATAAAAATAAACATTTGTGGTGTCGCCGTGTGTGTACATTTACGTCCTGTGTATGACCGTGGGCATCGGAGTGGTGCTCGCGTCATACATGGCAGGTTCTGGCTGCTATCAGCGATCGCGCGGATGTCTGCTATTCACCCCACAGATGCCGTGATCAGTAGATGCCATGATCAGTACAGATCACGGCATCTGCGGCAATGTGCATGTTAAAATAGATGATCATCTGTAATGGCGGTCAGAGGTCCTCTCACCTGCCTCCGTCAGTCTCCCGTCGTCTCCTGCTCTGGTCTAAGATCGAGCAGACCAGAGCAGAAGATCACCGATAATACTGATCAGTGCTATGCTCTAACATATTTGGTATCGCCGCGTGCTTAAATGTCCGAACTATCAAAATATTAGGTTAATGATCCCGTACGGTGAACGTCGTTAATGTAAAAAATAAAAAAAAGTCAGAAAATGCTGCATTTTTGGCACATTTTATTTTAAAAAAATGCATAAAAAATTATCTAAAGGTTTTATACATGCAAATGGTATCGATAAAAAGCACAGATGACGGTGTAAAAAATGAGCCCTCATACCGCCCTATATACAGAAAAATGAAAAAGTTATAGGTGGTCAAAATAGGGCGATTAGATTACTGATTTTGTACAAAAAGTTTGATTTTTTTTAAGCGGTACAAAAATATAAAAAGTATCTAGCCATGGGTATCATTTTAATCATATTGACCCACAGAATAAAGAACACGTCATTTTTACTGTAAATTGTACAGTGTGAAAATGAAACCCTCCAAAAAGTGCAAAATTGGGGTTTTCATTTAAATTTCCTCCCTAAAAAAATTTTTTTTTTTGGTTCGCTGTACAGTTTATGGTAAAATGAGAGGTTTTATTACAAAGTAAAATTGGGCATGCAAAAAACAAGCCCTTATATGGGTCTGTAGATAAAAATATAAAAGAGTTATGGATTTTAGAAGGCGAGGAGTAAAAAACTAAATTGGCCTGGTCCTTAAGGTGAAAATGGGCTTGGTCCTTAAAGGGTTAAATACATGATGTGAATTTCCTATTTTATCTCTTCTTATGTCCAGGAATTGCAGGACATTTTTAAGAATTACATTTGACTAAATGTAATTTTTTTTTAATCATAGTTAAAGTAAACGCCGAAATGTACTACTTAATAATGGGACATAGACTAAATGTGATGAGAGCAGGTGCAAGTATCATGGTAGCGCACAGTGTAACTCAGTAGAACTTATTTTATGCGATTCTTCGTCTACCATCTTAACCTGGATTGTGAGGTTTTCTTTTCTTCAGTTTTGTCACGCTTTACTTGATTCATCGGTAAGGAGAGATGATTGCATTTAGATCTTCCCTATGATGATGATCTTCTTATCTTTGTCACTTGTGATGCCTTATAATTTTAGTAATATACATACTTTTTATAAGCACTAACTGTTCTTGCTCAGAATTTCAAAACCGCTGATGTTAATAATGCCTTAAGCGATCACTATCTTGTATGTAGAATACTTTGTACTATACTACTGCGAGATAATTCTACCTACGCAAGTTATAGGCTATTCAGAAGCCTGAAAATATATTTATATTTTAAAGCAATGTAGAGCTAGATGAGCGGCACTCAATCCGAGCTTCTATTACCTTTTGTTGCAGTAAAACGGGGGAGAACATGCAGGTACGTTCCACAGAGAGAGCAACGACGTTTCACAACGGCTTATTCTGGTTCTCACTTAAGAGTGAGAGCTGGAAGAAGCCGTTGTGAAACGTCGTTGCTCTATCTGTGGAATGTACCTCCGTGTTCTCCCCCTGTTTTACTGCAATAAAAGGTAATAGAAGCTCGGATTGAGTGCCGCTCATCTATCTCTACATTGCATGGTCATTTTTGGACTGCTTTGGCCTGTTATACAGCGTTGCACTTCCTTACCTATCTGCAGTTACTAGGTGCTGATCTGTCTGGTTTATGGACGCTGCCTGTTTATGTGACGTGCTACCTACTAGTGCCAGCTACATTACTTCTCCTCGTGTGTTATATTTATATTTTAGATGGTATAGAATTTTTTTCATTATTTATATATTCTTTAAAGGGGTACTACAGGGGAAAACTTTTTTTTAATCAACTGGTGCTAGAAAGTTAAACAGATTTGTAAATTACTTCTATTAAAAAATCTTAATCCTTCCAGTACTTATTAGATACTGAAAGTTACAGATGTAAATTCTTTTCTTTTTGGAACACGGAGTTCTCTGCTGACATCATGACCACAGTGCTCTCTGCTGACACCTCTGTCCATTTTAGGAACTGTCCAGAGTAGGAGAAAATCCCCATAGCAAACAAATGCTGCTCAGGACTGTTCCTAAAATGGACAGAGATGTCAGCAGAGAGCACTGTGGTCATGATGTCAGCAGAGAGCTCTGTGTTCAAATAAGACAAGAATTTCCTCTGTAGTATTCAGCAGCTAATAAGTACTGGAAGGATTAAGATTTTTTAATAGAAGTAATTTACAAATCTGTTCAATTTTCTGGCACCAGTTAATTTAAACAAAAATGTTTTCCACCGGAGTACCCCTTTAATAATGTATTTTCTTTTCCAGTTATTTGCCTCTTATTTTAACACATTAATAGTTCTGTATTACTGAAAAAAAAGCACAAACACATTAAATAAAGTTAAAAAAAACTTAGAATTTTTCTAGTTTTGAATACCTATTATTAATATACCTTATTAACCATTAACATGTATTCCCTATGTACAGAATAAGGGATACATTTTTTGGGGGTCCTAATGTCGGTACCCGCAGCAGTCTTGAGAATTGGGTCCTGAGTCTTCAATCCAATTGTGTCTACTGCTGCTCTTTTCATTGTTTATGGGAGCTGTTGGAAATAGCTAGGCACTATACTTCGCTATCTCCAGCAGCTCCTATTGACCATAAATGGAGAGTCAGTATACACAAGCTGCTCCATCCTTGGTGACTCAGGACCCCATTCTCAAAATTGCATTTGGTTGCAGCAGTTGGACCCCCAGACATTCATGGTCAGACAACCACTTTAGGAAAGGTAGATTACCCAGGGTCCTTCACCCAGTGCCCAAGCAGAGAGTTGCTACAAAGAGCATCTCTTCCTCTCTGGTTTCTACTATTTCTGTGCATTTCAAACACATGCCATTGGTTAAAATGGACACCTTGTAGTGCTTTACTTCTGTAAAGGTGTGCAGAGTTCCCCCACATATGATATGTGATCACAGGTGGTTTGTGGCTGAAATGTAAGTGCATCTGCCAGTGCCAATTTAATATCTAGGCAGCAAAAGCAGGGAGCTGTGTTGTGCCACCATTAATACAGAAAAAATACAGGCTCTGAGTCTGAACAGAAAGGCACATTTGGCTCCTTGATTTTTCAGATTTCAAGTCAAACTGTAGTTTTTTTTTGCCTGGAAGCAGTAACGTCTTTGCAATTTGCAACAACTGTGGATCTGCCTTTATATCAGAGTTGATAAATGATTATCTGAAGGACCATGTGAGAGTGTTAACCACTGAGCCCTCATCAGTGCCCAAGTACCTTCCCCCACATGCAGTTTTTAAGGAGGCCATTATCTTACAGTGCAAAAAAACTAACAGCTTGCTTACACACAATTGTTTCTTCTTAAAGTGTACCTGTCGTCAACAACATTTTTTTTATATAATGTAGATAATATCATTTTATGTATATTTGTAATATACATTGATTAAAAATTGTGTATATTTTTGGGTGAAAAAATGCTGTCCCTGAGCTATTGCCTGTGTGTCTCTGAGGAGTCCAAAACCAGGAAGTGAGGGTAGGAAAAGCAGGGATCTGTGCAGACTCCTGGCTGGTCAATCATCCTGATGTATGAGCCAGGAGCATGTTATAGAGCCTCAGTGCACACTGTCCTGCTTTTTCTGAGTGCACAGAGCTCTGCTTGTCCACCCTCACTTCCTGTATTTGGACTCCTCATAGAGACACACATGCAATAGCTGCAGAGACAAAAATACCGTATTTATCGGGGTATACCACGCACCAGCCTATAATACACACCCTCATTTTACCAAGGATATTTGGGTAAAAAAAGTTTTTTACCCAAATATCCTTGGTAAAATGAGGGTACATGTGTGTGCGTGTGTATACCCCGATACACTGTTTCTGACCCCGCAGAAGCCCCCCAGGAAAGGAAGGGGGAGAGAGGCCGTCGCTGCCCGCTTCTCTCCCCCTTCCTTTCCTGGGGTCTAGAGCCCTGCTGCCGCCGCTTCTCTCCCCCTGGCTATCGGCGCCGCTGCCCCTTCTCTCCCCCTGTCTATCGGTGTCGCTTCCCCATTGCCGGCGCCAACAGACAGGGGGAGAGAAGGGGCAGAGGCACCCATTGCTGTCGCCGCTGCCCCGATGCCTCCCCTATCCCCGGTTGTATAATTACCTGTTGCCGGGGTCAGGTCCACGCTGCTTCAGGCCATCCAGGGGATGCACACCGGAGGCCTGAAGCAGCGCAGACCTGACCCCGGCAACAGGTAATTATACAACCGGGGATGGGGGAGGCAATGGGGCAGCGGCGCCGGCAATGGGTGCCTCTGCCCCTTCTCTCCCCCTGTCTGTCGGCGCCGCTTCTCCCACCCTGGCTATCGGCGCCGGCAATGGGGCAGCGGCACCGATAGCCAGGGGGAGAGAAGGGGCAGCGGCACCGATAGCAGAGGTAGAAAAGGGGCAGCGGCACCGATAGACAGGGGGAGAGCAGGGGCAGCGGCGCCGATAGCAGGGGGAGAGAAGCGGTGGTAGCAGGGACCTCAGGACAGGCAGGGGCAGAGAAGCCGGCAGCGGTGGCGGTCTCTGCACCTGAAAAAGCCTAAAAATGCATGTTATATGCTGATAAGTACGTTATACACATTTTTAACCAATGTATATTACAAACATACATATAATGGTATTATCTACATTATATAAAAAGGTTTTGTTGACGACAGGTACACCTTAACTACAAGAATTTTGTTTTAGATTTTTTGAAACTCTGTATTCTAATATTTGATCAAATACCAGGCACAGTATCTAAAATTCATCTGTTCTTCTGTTCTTGTAAATGGACAGGCTGTTTATTACAGAATATGCGGTGGTAAACATTTATAGGAATGATGCTGTTTAGGCCTTTAGATAATACATGTTTAAAACATGGTTCAGCAAACACTAGATGAGAACATGTATAAAAAAAAATATGCTGAATTACTATTGTTACTATGATATCCATTTCAGAATGTGTCAATGTATCATTCAACTTAATGGAATCTGTTTTCTAGTTTTATTTTAAAAGCTAAAGACGCGCAATTCTGAAAATTGATGCAGACAATTGTGATAGTACTGCAGACATATACATGTTCACTAATGGAACAGCGGATAGTGCAGAGAAAAAATGTGATCTGTAGTGGTACTGCCTTTCAGAGACCAAATCGATTCCAGTCTGGTTTAACCCCTTCCCTCTTTGGCAATTTTTTTTATTTTTGCACTTTTGTTTTTTCCTCCTCACCTTCTAAAAATCTAAAAAGACTTTCAATTTTCCACCTAAAAATCCATATGAGGGCTTGTTCTTTACACCAACAATTTTTCTTTGTAATACCATTAAAGGGGTATTCCAGGCCAAAACTTTTTTTTTATATATCAACTGGCTCCGGAAAGTTAAACAGATTTGTAAATTACTTCTATTAAAAAATCTCAATAATTCCAATAGTTATTAGCTTCTGAAGTTGAGTTGTTGTTGTTTTCTGTCTAACTGCTCTCTGATGACTCACGTCCCGGGACGTGACATCATCATTGAGTAGTTAGACAGAAAACTTCAGAAGCTAATAACTATTGGAAGGATTAAGATTTTTTAATAGAAGTAATTTACAAATCTGTTTAACTTTCCGGAGCCAGTTGATATATATATATATATATATATATATATATATATATATATATATATATATACAAGGTTTTGCCTGGAATACCCCTTTAATAATTTCACTACAAAATCTACGGCGAAACCAGAAAAAATTATAACTACATGCACCAAAATTAATATGTAAAAAAATTTCCTTTTCTGACCCCTATAACTTTTTTATTTTTCCATATAAGCAGCGTTATGAGGACTCCTTTTTTGTGATGTGACTTGAAGTTTTTATCGGTACCATTTTTTTTTTGATCACTTTTTATTCATTTTTTATGATATAAAATGTGACCAGAAGCTAGCTATTTTGGACAATTTTTTACATGTATACCGTGTGGTTTAATAACGATATATTTTTATACTAACAGGAAAGTCCAGCACACGGTGTCCGATGCTATTAGGTTTATTAAGGCATAAAATCTGGATACAGGAAACAGGCTGTTGTCCTGTATCCAGATTTTATGCCTTAATAAACCTAATAGCATCGGACACCATGTGCTGGACTTTCCTGTTTGTATCATTTACTGGGCGGGTGCACTAACCCCCAAGCCGGGCACAGGTGGAGTTGCTGGAGATTTGATGCTGTCTGCACCTATCCTGATATATTTTTATAGTTTAAACATTTACGCGCATGGCGATACCACATATGTTTATTTTTATTTACACCATTTTTTCTTTTTTAAATGGGAACAGGGAGGGGATTTTATTAGGGAAGGGGTGAAATCACATTTATTAACACATTTTTTGCAATGTTATAGCCCCCATAGGGGACTATAACATTGCACACACTGATTTCCTACACTGATCACTGCCATGGCAACCGGGACCCACCGGTTATGATGCGCGCTCACCTGCTGAGCGCGTATCATGCTTTGGGAGCCGCAGATGGACATCAATGAACATCCATTTGCTGCAAGGGGTTAAGATATAAAATCACATTTATTGGTATATAAATATGAGAACAGACATGCAAGAGACACATTTCGGGGGCAAGTTCTCAACTTCCTTTCTCAATTGCAGAAAGGAATGTCTAAAAACATGCATTACATTGTCATTTAAAAAGCAGAAAAGAGCGCCAAAGACACGGGTCAGGGGTCGGCCCGGGGGGTGTGACAAAATAGGTTGTCTAGCACTTTTATTGAAAACATGTCAAAATGTTCAGTTAAAAACTGAATAAATAAAATATATACGGTATCAAATATTCTGTTGTGTTGGTATTAAAAGTCACTTTCAAGTATGGATCCGATCTATAGTAATCACTACTGGAGCAAGGCTTTGACGTTCCATAATGAGGATGAGGCTTGGAGTTGTTCTGTACGTAGTTTACTTAGGAGTTTGCGCCAGCTCATTCATAAAATCGAGTAGCCAATCCACAGGTGGATAATCGTGCTTTAAAAAATGGGGTGGCTCTTAATTTGAGCCTCCTAGGTAAAATGGTTTCAGATAAATATAAGTTAAAGAAAAATTCATCAAATTGATGTTGTATCTCAGTTTTTGATAATGCTTCAATTTCAAAGAAAAGTTCCTGCATCTTTTTAAATTCAATGTCATGAGATGCTGGGTTACCTCTGGTTGGTGGAGCTGTAGTTGGAGTTCCATGTGGTAGCTATAAGGATTCTGAAGGTTAGATCCCTCTTGGTAAGTCTCATGGTCTTGAAATCCATATTAATGTATTGCGGCAATCAACGCTGTCACTTCTCTCCACTGGTTGTCGTCAATAGCAACCAGCTGCTGGGTCAGAACGTGTCTGTCCCAGAACTATACAGCAAATGTGAAAGATGAAAAAGGAGAGGGCAGTGCCTCGTGTGATTCCATGGGTAAAAATTCCCAAAACGGAACTAATACACTCGGCAATATATGCTTTCACTTTCCCGCCTTCCATGAGTAACCCATCTAGGCTTACCCACTGTCCGAAATGTCACCTTCCACAGGCGGATTTGTATCACTGTATGTATTTATGTCCTCAAGTCCAGGAATATTGGAGGCTTGTCTCACGCTTCCTTACCCCACTACTCCCAAACACTACTGAAGTTACCTTAAGCCCCAATGAAGTACTTTTTCACGTCAGAGTATTGGGATCTGAAAACGATAATACCTATGCCCACTTACCCGCAATTACACATACAGTCATCATTCTTGCCAAGCTGCACCTGTTACGTGAGTGGCTTTCGCCCTCCCCTCCCTCTATGCCACATCTACTCGAGGCTTTGAAAAATGTATTTACTATAGAGAGAAGGATGGCATTACCCCATAAAGAATCAATGGCTAAACAACTCTTTACTAAATGGAAAGGGTTCCAGATCAAACATTATATTGCCTCGGAACTCATATCCATAGTGCGCCCCTTCGCCTCCACACAATGGTATACTATGGCATCTCTGGTGGGCTCTTTGGGAGCATTGAAAATTCCTTGATACGTTACACTCCATTCATGTCTAACACAGATTCTCAGGCTCTTCCATGAGATCACTTTTTGTTTTAGGTCTGAGCGTTCGCGACGCGGGGTGTGGACGGCTGCTTGTAAGTCTGTGTGTCTGGTAAGTCTAGTCCGTCTCCCCCCCTGTCTGTTTTTCTTGTTTATCTGTGCAGGTTAAGGTTTCTGTATATCTACTGGCCTACAAGCCCACAAGGCTGAATTTTGCTTATTTCAGGTTCATTTACATCCTACTGACCATATTGTTGGGTCTCAGAGATATGGATATAATGTACGGTTTATGTTGTGGCCAGCAGACCACATAGTGTCTAGATACGTGTATACGCTATACTACCAATGTTTCCATTTCGACAAATGTTATGGACTCAGATTGAGACACTTGGTTCTATGTGTACTTTTCTAGTCTATATGCCCTTGCATATCGGCCTGCGTGCCTGTATTTGATTTCTTCACGTGTATTACGTACATTGTACTGTTAACAGATTACACTACATTTGTACATTTCTTTATTTCTTCAATAAAAGTAAATTGTTAACTCAAAAAGATTCCCAAAACGGACCCCAGTTATAAATTATGCTCACCTGGGGTTTGTCTTGATAAAGGCATATCACCCCTCCGTGTGGGGTCAGATGAAGAAACTTGGGCTGCAGTCTGCAGGATCTGGCCGGATACTCAGTCGGAGGTCGGCAAAGAGATGAGTGAACAGTGCAGAGAAAAAATGTGATCTGTAGTGGCGCTGCCTTTCAGAGACCAAATGGATTCCAGCAACCAGGACCAGGATGACCAGAGTTTCTTTTCTCTTCACATAACATAAGAGATGTGGCACTCCCATATTTAAGATCTTTTGTGTCATCAATGTGTCTGTCCTTTCTTTAATAGAAATTTTCTGTTCATCCATTATCATCCTGCCAATGGTAACGATTAACATATTATTCCTAAATGATCACTAAACATTCAGACTTCATAAATCAATAGTACAAGTGAATTTAAGAAGCTTTGTAGTATGTCTTATTAGAGAAAAATGCCTTTCAGCTCATCGAGCGCCTCTCCTCCTTCCCACCCTTGTACAATAATCATTTACTTTAGAAAAATCGAGATGCATCAGGTCATTGAGGGATAAGATTACATGTTTTCCACAAAAGTCTATGAAGAGGGGATGCAGAGGCAAGCAAAGGTATATATTGGAGTGCTGCACTGAGAAATGTTCAAATTGTGTAGTTCAGGCAATTCTTTTCGAGTTTTAGTCAATCTCTGTCACATCAAGTATGGACCTAATGAAGAGGCTAGTTACATTTCAAAACACTTTAGCCCTGATTTACTAAGAGTGTTTGTTTTTTACATGGGGAATTTTGTTTCAGACTTGCATGATTTTTCTTTTTTTACTACGCACAGGTTGGGAAAAATGTGACAGTTATATCCATATCCTTTTCGTGGTGAGAATTTTCAGCCATATATTCACATGGTTTTGAGTGAATTTATAAGTAAATAGGTCAGGTTGGTTGGAAATCATGAAGCCATGACCCTGTTTTGGATTTTCTAGTGATTGTGATGTGGAAATCAGGATGTTTTATTTTTTGGCACACATTCAAGTGCAGTCACAATTGTAGTGCAGAACCCAATAAAAACCAATCTGGAGCCTATATCTGAAATAAACTATTGGAATATAGCTCAGTGCAGCACTTTTATGTATACCCTTGCCATCCAACTTGTCACTGCATGTGTTGTTTCTGGCTAGTGGTCAAGTTTAGTAGTAAGCTGCAGCCTTCAGAAGCCGGGAAGTTGATTTATATACACTAAGAGCCCATAACCAGTGTGGTGCCTGTTATATGCACAATTGGGAAAGGTGAACAGACACCCTAGACCTTTTCTGCTGTACTCTGTAATCACGTTTTTTACCCTATGGTGTGCAGTGCGCTATTCATTTTTTCCTCTATCAAGAGAAAGGGCAGGGGAGGCAGGATTTGGAGTTAGCTGCAAAGTGCTAATTTAACATCTTAAACTTGGTTCACACATTTTAACCACAACCAGAAGTAGGTAAAAGCACTTAAGCATGTGCAAATTTTTTCATTATAGTTTTATAGTCTATTTTAGTTCCATTATAGTTCTCTGTGTTGCTTAAACTCCTGCCCTTCACAAAAAATATAGATTCAAATGCTACAATGTGTCAACCCAGCCTACCTTTGCCCAGTACTCCTCTACATTGTCTTGCTATGCTGCTACTTCTTCTGAGGGTTTTTATAGGGTTATGGGGGGTAGCCACTTGCACTGTGAGCTTTGTATGTATACATCATAGCAGTAGTCCCCACCCACTAGCTCATGGGCAATTGAAAAAAAGCCTGAGAAATGTCATGTATAATTTATATACCGTATTTTTCGCCATATAAGATGCACCCAATTTTAAAGGAGGAAAATCTAGAAAAAAAAGATTCTGAACCAAATACTGTAGTAAAATATTTTATATCAGTATAGTTCCCTCACAATAGTTGGCAGTTCAGTTCCCCCACAATAGTTGGCAGTATAGTTCACCCACTATGGTTGGCAGTATAGTTCCCCCACAATGGTAGGCAGCTCCTCCCCCCTCCCCCCCACAATGGTTGGCAGTATAGTTCCCCCACAATAGTTGGCAGTATAGTTCCCCCACAATAGTTGGCAGTATAGTTCCCCCACAATAGTTGGCAGTATAGTTCCCCCACAATGGTTGGCAGTATAGTTCCCCCACAATGGTAGGCAGCTCCCCCCCCCCCCCCACAATGGTTGGCAGTATAGTTCCCCCACAATAGTTGGCAGTATAGTTCCCCCACAATGGTTGGCAGTATAGTTCCCCCACAATGGTTGGCAGTATAGTCCCCCCACAATAGTTGGCAGTATAGTTCCCCCACAATGGTAGGCAGCTCCCCCCCCCCCCACAATAGTTGGCAGTATAGTTCCCCCACAATGGTAGGCAGCCCCCCCCACAGACATACAGCTTCCAGCCATATACAGTGTACGGCTGCAGGCTGTATGTCTGTACTGCTGCCCCCACAGTGTTCCGGTCACCGCTCCTCTGGCCCGGTGTCACAATCTACTGCTATGGCCTATGGACAATAGCAGAAGGTGCCGGGACCGGAGGAGCGGTGACCGGAACGCTGAAGATTACACACCGCCGGTTGTACGGTTGTACGCGCGGGACGTCACTGAGGTCCCTTGCGTACAACCATAGAGAGGCGGAGGATCGCAGGAAGACCGCAGGAGGACCGGAGGAGGGCGCGCATCGGCCGGGAAATGGTTAGTGACCAGCTGACATCCTTATGTCCCGAAAAGATTTCGGGACACAGGGATGTCCGGCATAGGAAAACCTATGATTTTATCTGCCCGGGCCGGCTCCTGTGTGCGGCTGCAGGCGGGTGCCGACCAGAGCAGGTAAAAACTAATACTGTATATTAAAAACCAGGGGGCCTCCAGCTGTTGTGAAACTACAACTACCAGCATGCCCAGACAGCCTTTGCTGGTCCGGGCATGCTGGGAGTTGTAGTTTCAGAACAGCTGGAGGCACCCTGGTTTTTAGTATACAGTTATTAGTAATTCACTTGCCCGGCACCCGGAACTGTATGTTCCAGGCGTAGGGCAATAAACATAGCCGGTGTGAGGTGAAAAATTCACCGGCGGTCATGAGGCTGCTGCGGGTGGGGAGCGGGTAGTCAGCGCTGTACCGCACCGCCGCAGCCTCTGTACTTACCGCTGACTTCCCGCTCTTGCCTCGGGCGTATATTCGCCTCGGGCGTATATTCGCCGTATAAGACGCACCAACTTTTCCCCCCATGTTTTGGGGAAGAAAAAGTGCGTCTTATACGGCGAAAAATACGGTAATGTCCAAAAGTAATGCTACTCCTTAGGTACACACACAACAGCTTATCCTGAAAAGTTTAATGAAATTTAAGGAACCAGTTAGAGGGGTATTCCAGGAAAAGTCTTTTTTTTTTTTATATATATCAACTGGCTCCAGAAGGTTAAACAAATTTGTAAATTACTTCTATTAAAAAATCTTAATCCTTTCAATAATTATCAGCTGCTGAAGTTTAGTTGTTGTGTTCTGTCTGGCAACAGTGCTCTTTGCTGACATCTCTGCTTGTCTCAGGAACTGCTCAAAGTAGAAGAGGTTTGTCATGGGGATTTGCTTCTAAACTGGGCGGTTCCCGAGACACGTGTCATCAGAGAGCACTTAGACATAAAAGAACAACTCAACTTCAGCAGCTCATAAGTACTGAAAGGATTAATATTTTTTTATAGAAGTAATTTACAAATCTGTTTAACTTTCTGGAGCCAGTTGATATAAAAAAGTTTTTTCCTTGATAACCCCTTTAAGCTACCTTCAGCTATCACCCCCATTGCAGTGCTAACCTCTCTTTTGCAGTACTCTGTTTTTCAACAGGTGTGAACCTCTCTGCTGACCCTCACTTTCCAATGATCATTTCCAATGATTATAGCCTACTGGCCTTTTGCTTTCTTAATTTGGCTTTGTGTGTTCTGGACATCATCTTGATGCAGAAGGCAAACTGCATGCTAGGCAGTTTAAAAAAAATAAAATAACCAATACCGTATACTGACAATAAATAGCATATACATGTATGTGGATGAATAAAACTCTCTATCCAAGAAGCTGATTGACCATAAGAATAATGAAGAAATCAGTCAGAAGAAAACCATGTTCTTTCAATATGCAGGAGTTAACTTACTTGCAGCTGCAAAGAATCCTGTTGCTTGGAGCTTAGACACTAGCTAGAGATAGACTGAGCCTAACAACAGGAAGGGAACATCAATTTCAGTGGAAGTGAGACTTATTTTTCAGGGGTTAAGCAAAGGAAACGATCAAACTATTTTCTTGTGAGTGTTGCCTCTATCAGATGAGCACAAGTTGTGTAAAAAATTGGTGTCCTTTTTTAAGCATTAAATGGGTAGTCCAGTGGTGAAAAACTTATCCCCTATCCTAAGGATAGGGGATAAGTTTGAGATCGCGGGGGGTCTGACCACTGGGGCCCCCTGCGATCTCTCTGTACAGGGCCCGGCTCTCGGCCAAGATAGCGGGTGTCGACCCCCGCACGAAGCGGCGGCCGACACGCCCCCTCAATACATCTCAATGGCAGAGCCGGAGATTGCCGAAGGCAGCGCTTCGGCTTTGCCATAGAGTTGTATTGAGGGGGCGTGTCGGCCGCCGCCTCGTGCGGAGGTCGACACGCCCCCTTCCCGCGGGCTGTCGGGGCTCCGTACAGGATATCGTAGGGGGCCCCAGCGGTCGGACCCCCCGCGATCTGCAACTTATCCCCTATCCTTAGAATAGGGGATAAGTTGCTCACCACTGAGTCACCACTGGATATCTCCTTTAAGACTTGCAGGTGAATATATCCACGCCTTTGTTTGTAGAATGCAGTAAAGGTAAATTACATAAAGATCAGTTTCAGTCTAATAAGCTAGGTAGTGGTGCTGTAAAAAGCCATATGGTTGTAACATAGTAAGAATGTGCAGTACAATGACATAAAAGCTTGACCATTTAATTAGAAGCTTGGATTTTTAGATTACTGCCAGGCGGGATATGCAAACAAGCTTTTGTTAGGGAGACTGCAGATTGCAGAATTAAGTCTTTAAGCTAATTTACAGCAGCTATAGAACGCCTTCAATTCTCCATTGAGCAGTGTACAATTAGCACAGAGGGGAGTAAGCCATGTGTTTTCAATGTCTCTGCTGTAAAAAAGGGGAGTTCAGGGTTTTGATCTGCAAGAAAAATCTCAAATGAAAATAGAGAAATAAAATACCTACAGACGTGTCCAATGAATGCTTACAATTATGCAGTACTCTAAATAACTTTAAAATCATTATTCTATTAGAGGGGCTTGGGACCTGAAAAAATCATATTTATAACCAAGATCTTTTAAAAATTATTCCTTTTTAAGCAGCGTTGTTTATTATAATAATATTTTCCACAACCATCCAACATGATTGTATTATCATATCAGTGGCATACATACTAACATAGTTCATAAAGTTGAAAAAAGACCGGAGCCCATCAAGTTCTACCTATATCCCTAATGAGTCCCTACTGAGTTGATCCAGAGGAAGGCAAAAAAACCCTCATACTAGAGGTAAAAATCCCTTCCCAACTCCAATATGGCAGAATAAATCCCTGGATCAACGTTCTGTCCCTATAAATCTAGTATCCATAACTAGCGATGTTATTATTCTCCAAAAATCCATCCAGACCCCTTTTAAATTCTTTTACAGAGTTCACCATAACCACCTCCTCCGGGAGAGAATTCCACAGTCTCACTGCTCTTACAATAAAGAACCACCGTCTGTGCTGGTGTAGAAATCTTCTTTCCTCTAAACGTAGATGATGCCCTCTTGTTATTGATACAGTCCTGGGTATAAATAGATCACGGGAGAGATCTCTGTACTGCCCCCTGATATACTTATACATAGTTATTAGGTCGCCCCTAAGCCTTCTTTTTTCTAAACTAAATAACCCTAATTCTGATAATCTTTCTGGGTACTGTAGTCCTCCCATTCCCCGTATTACTCTGGTTTCCCGTCTTTGAACCCTCTCCAGCTCCACTATATATTTCTTGGACACTGGTGCCCAGTACTGTACACAGTATTCTATGTGTGGTCTGACTAGTGATTTGTACAGCGGTAGAATTATTTCCTTGTCGTGGGCATCTATGCCCCTATTGATGCACCCCATGATTTTATTTGCCTTGGCAGCAGCTGCCTGACACTGGTCACTACAGCTAAATTTACTGTTAACTAAGACTCCCAAGTCCTTTTCCCAGATTTTTTCCTCCCCATGTGCATTACCTTACATTTATCAGTGTTGAACCTCATCTGCCACTTCTTAGCCCAAACCTCCAACCTATCCAGATCAATTTTTAACAGCGCACTGTCCTCTATTGTGTTTACCGCTTTACAGAGTTTAGTATCCTCTGCAAAGATTGCTACTTTACTATTCAACCCCTCTACAAGGTCATTAATGAATATATTAAATGGGACAGGACCCAAGACCCTGTGGTACCCCACTAGTAACAGTCACCCAATCAGAATAAGTATCATTAACCTCTTAATGACAATTGACGTAAATGTACGTCATGGTGATGCAGTACTTAGCGCACCATGACGCACATTTACGCGCAGCCATGATCGCGAGCACCGGAGCAGTGCTTGCATCATGCCCGGCATGTCCCGGCTGCTATCAGCAGCCACGGACCTGCCCGTAATGGCAGACATCCGCGATCGCACGGATGTCCGCTATTAACCCCACAGATGCCGTGATCAATATAGATCCGATCATCCAGCATGGCGACCGGAGGTCCCCTCACTTGGCTCCGGCGATCTCCCGGGGTCTTCTGCTCTGGTCTGAGATAGAGCAGACCAGAGCAGAAGATCTCCGATAATACTGAGCAGTGCTGTGTCCTATACATAGCACTGAACAGTATTAGCAATCAAATGATTGCTATGAATAGTCCTCTATGGGGACATAAAAAGTGGGTAAAAAAAGTAAAAAAATTGAAAATAAAAAAATGTGAAAAATCCCCTCCCCCAATAAAAAAGTAAAACGTCAGTTTTTCCCATTTTACCCCCAAAAAGCGTAAAAAAAATTAATACACACATTTGGTATCGCCGCGTGTGTAAAAGTCTGAACTATTAACCCCTTCAGGACGGAGCCCATTTTGGCCTTAAGGACCGGAGCGTTTTTTGCACATCTGACCACTGTCACTTTAAACATTAATAACTCTGGGATGCTTTTAGTTATCATTCTGATTCCGAGATTGTTTTTTCGTGACATATTCTACTTTAACATAGTGGTAAAATTTTGTCGATACTTGCATCCTTTCTTGGTGAAAAATCCGTAAATTTGATGAAAAATTAGAAAATTTTGCATTTTTCTAACTTTGAAGCTCTCTGCTTGTAAGGAAAATGGATATTACGAATACATTTTTTTTTTGTTCACATTTCCAATATGTCTACTTTATGTTTTTGACGAGTTTTTACTTTTGGAAGACACCAGAGGGCTTCAACGGTCAGCAGCAATTTTCCGATTTTTCACAAAATTTTCAAACTCAGTATTTTTCAGGGACCAGTTCAGGTTTGAAGTGGATTTGAAGGGTCTTCATATTAGAAATACCCCATAAATGACCCCATTATAAAAACTACACCCCCCAAAGTATTCAAAATGACATTCAGTCAGCGTTTTAACCCTTTAGGTGTTTCACACGAATAGCAGCAAAGTGAAGGAGAAAATTCACCATCTTCATTTTTTACACTTACATGTTCTTGTAGACCCAATTTTTGAATTTTTACAAGGGGTAAAAGGACAAAATTTTTACTTGTATTTGTAGCCCAATTTCTCTCGAGTAAGGACATACCTCATATGTCTATGTAAAGTGTTCGGCGGGCGCAGTAGAGGGCTCAGAAGGGAAGGAGCGACAAGGGGATTTTGGAGAGTACGTTTTTCAGAAAATTTTACCTAAAATGCTTGTTTTCCCAAAATTTTTTAATTTTTAGAAAGGGTAATAGCAGAAAATACCCCTAAAAATTTGAAGCCCAATTTCTCCCGATTCAGAAAACACCCCATATGGGGGTGAAAAGTGCTCTGCTGGTGCACTACAGGTCTCGGAAGAGAAGGAGTCACATTTGGCTTTTTGAAAGCAAATTTTGCTCTGGGGGCATGCCGCATTTAGGAAGTGCCTATGGTGCCAGGACAGCAAAAAAAAACCCACATGGCATACCATTTTGGAAACTAGACCCCTCGGGGAACGTAACAAGGGGTTAAGTGAACCTTTATACCCCACAGGTGTTTCACGACTTTTGCATATGTAAATAAAAATTATTTTTTTTTACCTAAAATGCTTGTTTTCCCAAAAATTTTACATTTTTAAAAAGGTAAAAGCAGAAAATACCCCCCAAAATTTGTAACAAAATTTGTAACAAAATTTCTCCCGAGTACGGCGATACTCCATATGTGGCCCTAAACTGTTGCCTTGAAATACGACAGGGCTCCAAAGTGAGAGCGCCATGCGCATTTGAGGCCTAAATTAGGGACTTGCATAGGGGTGGACATAGGGGTATTCTACGCCAGTGATTCCCAAACAGGGTGCCTCCAGCTGTTGCAAAACTCTCAGCATGCCTGGACAGTCAACGGCTGTCCGACAATACTGGGAGTTGTTTTGCAACAGTGGGAGGCTCCGTTCTGGAAACAATGGCGTACCAGACGTTTGTCATTTTTATTGGGGAGGGGAGGGGGGCTGTGTAGGGGTATGTGTATATGTAGTGTTTTTTACTTTTTATTTAATTTTTTGTGTTAGTGTAGTGTAGTGTTTTTAGGGTACAGTCGCACGGGCGGGGGTTCACAGTAGTTTCTTGCTGGCAGTTTGAGCTGCAGCAGAAAGTTTGCAGCAGCTCAACTTGCAGCCAGATACTTGCTGTAATCCTCCGCCCATGTGAGTGTACCCTGTACGTTCACATTGGGGGGGACATCCAGCTGTTGCATAACTACAACTCCCAGCATGCCCGTTGGCTGTCGGTGACTGCTGAGAGTTGTAGTTTTGCAACAACTGTAGGCACACTGGTTATGTATCACTGAGTTTGTAACCTAACTCAGTGTTTCACAACCAGTGTGCCTCCAGCTGTTGCAAAACTACAACTCCCAGCATGTACGGTGCATGATGTACGGTGACTGCTGAGAGTTGTAGTTTGCAACAGCTGGAGGCACACCGGTCGTGAAACACTGAGTTAGGTAAAAAAAAACTCTGAGTTTCACAACCAGTGTGCCTTCAGCTGTTGCAAAACTACAACTCTCAGCAGTCACCGACAGCCAACGGGCATGCTGGGAGTTGTAGTTATGCAACCAGCAGATGCACCACTACAACTCCCAGCATGCACTTTAGCTGTTTGTGCAAGCTGGGAGTTGTAGTTATACAACAGCTGAAGGTACACTTTTCCATAGAAAGAATGTGCCTCCAGCTGTTGCAAAACCATAAGTCCCAGCATGCCCATAAGGGAATGCTGGGAGTTGTGGTGGTCTGCCTCCTGCTGTTGCATAACTACAGCTCCCAGCATGCCCTTTTTGCATGCTGGGAGCTGTTGCTAAGCAACAGCAGGAGGCTGTCACTCACCTCCAACGATCCAGACGCTGCAGGTCAGTCCCGCCGCCGCTGCTCCTGGGGCCCCGATCCCAACATTAACGCCGGGGATCGGGGTCCCTAGCACCCGGGGTGCACGTCCCGCACCCGCTCACGTCCTCTGGAAGAGGGGCGGAGCGGGTGCGGGAGTGACACCCGCAGCAGGCGCCCTGATTGGTCGGCCGACTAATCAGGGCGATCGTGAGGTGGCACTAGTGCCACCTCACCCCTGCAGGCTCTGGCTGTTCGGGGCCGTCAGAGACGGCCCAGAACAGCCAGTAATTCCGGGTCATCGGGTCACTGGAGACCCGATTGACCCGGAATCGCCGCAGATCGCTGGACTGAATTGTCCAGCGATCTGCGGCGATCGCCGACATGGGGGGACATAATGACCCCCCTGGGCGATATGCCGGGATGCCTGCTGAACGATTTCAGCAGGCATCCGGCTCCGGTCCCCAACCGGCTAGCGGTGGGGGCCGGAATTCCCACGGGTGTATGGATACGCCCTCGGTCCTTAAGGACTCGGGATGCAGGGCGTATCCATACTGCTTTTTTGTCACATTTTATTCCCCAAAAAATTAATAAAAAGTAAAACTTAAGCAAAAGTGGTACTGATAAAAACTATAGATCATGGCGCAAAAAATGAGACCTCATATCGCCCCATATACGGAAAAATTAGAAAGTTATAGGTGGTCAATTTCAAACATACAAATTTTGTTAAAATGGTTTGAGATTTTTTTTTAAGCCGACAATTATAGAAAAGCATATAATCATGGGTATCATTTTAATCGTATTGACCCACAGAATAAAGAAAACATGTCATTTTTACCGGAAAGTGTACAGCGTGAAAACAAAGCCTTCCAAAATTTGCTAAATTGCGGTTTTCTTTTCAATTTTCCCACATAAATAATATTTGTTTGGTTGTGCCGTACATTTTATGGTAAAATAAGTTATATAATTACAAAGTACAATTGGTGACGCAAAAAACAAGCCCTCAGTATGGGTCTGTGGTTGGAAATATAAGAGAGTTATGATATATAGAAGGTGAGGAGGAAAAAACGAAAATGCTAAAATAAAATTGGTCTGGTCCTTAAAGGGGTACTCCGGTGCTTAGACATCTTATCCCTCTATTGAAAGGATAGGGGATAAGATGCCTGATCGCGGGAGTCCCGCCGCTGGGAACCCCCTTGATCTTGCATGCGGCACCCCGTTTGTAATCAGTCCCCGGAGCGTGTTCGCTCCGGGTCTGATTACTGGCGACCACAGGGCCCGGCGGCGCGTGACGTCACGCCTCCGCCCCCGTGTGACGTCACGCTCCGCCCCTCAATTGCATTGAGAGGCGGAGCATGACGTCACACGGGGGCGGAGGTGGGACGTCACACGCCGTCGGCCCTGTGATCGCCGGTAATCAGACCCGGAGCAAACACGCTCCGGGGACTGATTACAAACGGGGTGTCGCGTGCAAGATCATGGGGGTCCCAAGCGGCGGGACTCCAGCGATCAGGCATCTTATCCCCTATACTTTGGAAAGGGGATAAGATGTCTAAGCACTGGTGTACCCCTTTAAGGCCAAAATAGGCCTGATCCTTAAGGGGTTAATAACCAGATCACATTCTCAATTTGTTATTATGTCACTTAGATATTGGTAACTATTATAATAAGTCACCTGAATAAGTACCATTAATAACCACCCTCTGTTTCCTATCACTGAGCCAGTTACTTATCCACTTACACACATTCTCCCCCAGCCCAATCCTTCTCATTTTAGGAGCTCACCTCCTCATAAAAGCTGATCAGGTGGTTAGTTTGGCAGGACCGTTCCCTCATAAAGCCATGCTGATATGGGGTCATACATTTATTTTTATCAAGATATTCCAAAATAGCATATTTTAGAAAACCCTCAAACAATTTACATTTAACATAGGTTAAACTAACAGGTCTAATAATTCCCTGGGTCACCTTTTGTCCCCTTTTTAAATATTGGCACCACATTTGCCATGCGCCAGTTCTGGGGAATAGTCCTATAGTTACTATAGAGTCCCTGAATATTAAAAATAGGGGTCTGTCTATTACATTACTTAAATCCTTTAGAACACGGGACCTGGTGATTTGTCTGTTTTGATTTTTTGTAGACGGTATTGTACTTCTTCCTGGGTTAGACAGGTGACCTGTACTGGGGAGTTTACCTTATCTCGCTGTATTTCACCTGGAATTTCATTTTCCTCGGTGAATACAGTGGAGAAGAATTTGTTTAATATATTTGCTTTTTCCTGATCCCCGTTTATAATTTCTTTATCGTTTTTTTAACCACTTAAGGACCTAGGGCGTATGGATACGCCTTGACGTCCTGGTACTTAAGGACCCAGGGCGTATCCATACGCCCGTGGGAATTTCGGTCCCCGCCTGGCGGGGACTGGACCGGGTGGCTGCTGATATCAATCAGCAGGCACCCCGCGCAAATGCCCAGGGGGGGTCATCAGACCCACCCCCCTCGCCCCCCCCCCCCCCTCGGCGATCGGCGCAAATCGCAAGTGAATTCACACTTGCGATTTGCGACGATTCCGGGTCATACGGGTCTATGGTGACCCGGAATATAAGGGGGATCGCGGTTGTCAAAGACACCCACGATCCCCCTGCAGGCATAGGAGTGAGGGGGAATGGGTGCCACCCCTCCTATCCCTGCTATTGGTCTGCTATTGATCATCAGAGGCGACGACCAATAGCAGACCGGGGGCGGGGGGGGGGGGGTCTAACTTTCGTTTTCCCCGTCCTGCCCACCCACAATAGGCGGGGCAGAACGGGGAACCGAAGGGGACCGGGCGCCGATGTCCACTTACCGATCCGGAGGCTGCAGGCGACGGTGATTGGCGGGCGGCGTAACGTGCGTCAGAAGAGGGCGGCTCCTGGGATCCTACCGAAGCCGGTAAGTTGATCTGGAGGGCTACAGTCTAAGACTGTGGTCTCTAAACTCTAGCCCTCCAGATGTTGCAAAACTACAACTCCCAGCATGCCCAGACAGCTGTTTGGGCATGCTGGAATATGTAGTTTTGCAACAGCTGGAGGGCTGCAGTTTGAGACCACTAATGAGAAATTGCAATCCAAATGATAGGCCATAAATGGTGTATTTTGCATATAAGTAGATGTGGGTAGATTATAATATCATATAAAATGTAACAAGAATTACATACACTCATATAATGAGAACCAACAATGCATCACAGAATTCCAAATAAAGAGAGGTTAAATAAATAATTATATCATTAACCCCTTAACAACATCGGACGTAAATGTATATCATGGTGTGGTGGTACTTAACGTACCATGATGTACATTTATGTTATGGGCATGACTGCGAGCACCGGACCGATGCTCGCATCATGCACGGCAGGTCCCGGCTGCTGTCAGCATCCAGGCACCAGCCGGTGAGGCAGACATCAGCAATCGCACTGATGTCCGCCATTAATCACTCAGATGCCGTGATCAATACAGATCACGGCATCTGCAGCAGTGCGGCTGTAGTGGTGGACGGAGGTTCCCTCACCTGCCTCCGTCCGTCTCCAAGGGTCTTCTGCTCTGGTCTGAGATCGAGCAGACCAGAGCAGAAGATCACCAATAACACTGATCAGTGCTATGCCCTATGCATAGCACTGAACTGTATTAGCAATCAAATGATTGCAATAAACAGTACCCTATGGAGACATAAAAAGTGTAAAAAAATAAATTAAGTTTAAAAAAAATTTGAAAAATCCCGTCCCCCAATAAAAATGTATAATGTTCCCTTTTTCCATTTTAACAAAATGTGTAAAAAAAAAAAAAATGAATAAACATATTTGGTATCATCGCATACGTAAATGTCCGAGCTATCAAAATAGTGTTAATTATCCCATATGGTGTAAACGTAAAAAAATAAAAAATAGGACAAAATTGCTCTTTGGGTTTCGCCATACATTTTATGGTAAAATGAGTGATGTCGTTACAAAGGACAACTGGTCGCGCAAAAAACAAGCCCTCATACTCTTCTGTGGTTGAAAATATAATAGTTATGATTTTTAGAAGGCGAGGAACAAAAAACTAAGATGCAAAAGAAAAATTGGCCTGGTCCTGGAGGCCAAAATGGGCTTGGTCCTTAGGTGGTTAAAGAGTACCTGTCACCAAATAAACTTTTCTAAACTAACTCACTAACTAACTTACTAACTATGTTCCCTAACTGCTCCTAACACAGCTCTGTGCAGCAGCTTTTAGTCTGGTGTATCTTTCATTGAGGTGCTCTGTTCAGCTGTCAATCAAGCTCAGTGCGGAGAAACACTTCCTAAGTTTGGTCTCCTGCCATTACAAGCAGGAGACCAAAATCTGAGATTCTAACCAGACGGAATGTGTTCTGGCCAAGAAGGTAGACCCCTGGTGTCCAGAAGTATACAGCAGAAAAACTAACATAAAATGTGTTTTATTTTATTTTATGGAAGCAAATTACAAAAGTTTTTTATTTGGCATAAGGAATCAAATATTAGAAATCATGATTAATGACAGTGCCCATTTAACTATGGGGCAGTGTTCTAAAGGGCAACAGTTAGGTTGGTGATGAGGTAATGGGATGTAGCAACATTTTGTAGATATAGATTCAATGAGATATTTGATGCCAGTGATGTTATAGGTGCTGTACATAGAAAATAAATAGCTGTGGAGGATGTATACATAACCCAACCCAATGATATCTCCTCACCAACTGACAAGCACTCCATTATTGAAACTACTAACTACTAAATTCTGTCTGAATTATTTGCCAAAAAATTGGCTCAAAAAAAATGTGTCATGGACTGACTGTATTTTTTATATATTTTGTATTTACTTTTACAAACCTATAGTACTTTGGTACAAATTGCTCCAGTGTTAGACTCATTTAGACGGACAGTGGAGCTTATCGTTGCTTCTCTTTCTTACACTATACTCTCAGGAGACCATTTGTTCTGTGCCTTATAGCATAGTTAAAGCTCAACACATAAGAGTCCTCTGGATGAAACAAACCAAGCAAATGGTTTGTTTCATCCAAACTTTATACTACAATGCTGACCAAACGTTATGCTACAATGCTTTTAAAATTTTTTGGTGTCTGTATAAGTACTCCATTCAGCCTCCCAACATATTTCATTAACACATGCAACAATGAAGACAGATAGGACCCGCACTAAAAGACTAAGGATTTATATTAGGATGCTGTCCGGGAAAGGTAGGTGACCCAGCTGGACTGGTACTGGAGATGCATACTTGTGTGAGAGGCGAATATGATCCAAACAATAGAAGAAAAGAGAATTCACTCACCATCCAGACATTATCTTTATTCCATTAGTGTAACATGACGCTGACAGGCAGGTGAGGCAGGTATGGCGGGAGCATAACCGGAACAGGCTGTTTTGTGCAATTGACTCACTTCCTCAAGCCAGTGCACCAGCTTGGGGAAGTGCGTCAATCGCACAAAATATCCTGTTCCGGTTATGCCCCCGCTATAACTGCTTCACCTGCCTGTCAGCGTCATGCTACACTAATAGAATAAAGATCACATCTGGATGGTGAGTGCATTCTCTCTTTTCTATTACAAAAAGGGGCAAACAAGCAGGTGCCTCCAGCTGCTCCAAAAGTACGATGAAAAGGTAAAACTTGACTTTTATTTCTTCATATTAAAAAACAAGAATATCCATTTTCACATAAAACATACAAGAAACTGACGCATTTCGAGCTGAATCTGGCTCTTAGTTGTGGCACAAAAATGTACGGGCATGTGCCCCTTATATATTCTAAACCTCAAATGAGCCCGGCGGAAACCAATAATCATGAGATCCAGAAAGTGAATGACGTGTGCAAGCCATGCTTCGCTGGCAACAAAGCCAGAAAACATGGACTGGATATTTGTAAAGTAGGAAGGAGGAAACTATGTTCCGATGAGTGCGTTTAGGCATAACGCATATGTGTGAAATAGACCCAATATGTCTCCTGTATAAACATATAAATAACGAGGAGGGTATAAGTAACAATGAAAAAATATATAATTAGCTAGCAACCGCATGTGTGCTGTGTAGACCAATATAAATGAACTATGGGCATTATTAAGCATATTAAGTAACGCATATATGTGAAATAGCCCCAGTGTCTCCCATGTATAATCATATGACGGGAAGGGCATAGATCACAATGTTATTAAATGCAGTAGAAAAACATGACATGAGTGTGTGCATAACTAGATATGTTGCGGCATAGCATTTAGTATGAGGACTGCAAATAATAATAGTACATATAGAGGGTATTTACCTAAAAAAAAAACACATATATTGAAGCAGAAAAATGTAACATGTTTGCAAACGTGAGTAAAACCCTATACATGCCATATATCGTCTTGCAGTCATAAAATGAAAGAGCCATATAGATATGTATCAGTATAGATATCTATAATAACAGTACATGAATAAAGATAAAAATAATGAAACTTAAAGGGGTATTCCAGGAAAAAACGTTTATATATCAACTGGCTCCAGAAAGTTAAACAGATTTGTAAATACTTGTATTAAAAAAATCTTAATCCTTTCAGTACTCATGAGCTTCTGAAGTTAAGGTTGTTCTTTTCTGTCTAAATCCTCTCAGATGACACCTGTCTCGAGAAACGCCCAGCTTAGAAGAGGTTCACTATGGGGATTTGCTTCTAAACTGGGCGGTTCCCGAGACAGGTGTCATCAGAGAGGATTTACACAGAAAAGAACAACCTTAACTTCAGAAGCTCATAAGTACTGAAAGGATTAAGATTTTTTAATAGAAATAATTTACAAATCTGTTTAACTTTCTGGAGCCAGTTGATATTTAAAAAAAAAGTTTTTTTTCCTGGAATACCCCTTTGAAATTGAAACTTAACACAAGTATGTGAACTGCTGCTAAATTCCTGAATGGTAGAGAACAAAATCCACAAAAACATGTGTATGGAAAAACAAATCTTACTCATGGTGAAAAAATTAATAAAAATAGTAATATACATATGGTAGAGGAAAATGTGAATCCACATATCTAGGGGATGAAATATGTGTAAATGTACATAAGGTCGTGTTTGGTGTTCATGCCGCTGGGGAATCATGAGTCAAGGGCTAGACTCCAGAAGGCTTCCCGGGACCTTAGTTTGGCAGTCCAGTCCCCTCCCCTCCGGCATGGAGACACCCTTTCAATGCCTATTACTTCAAAACTTGAGGGATCACCCTGGTGTTGATCACGTAGGTGTCTACTTAATCCAGATATTGACCGGTTACTTGTGAAGGTATTAATAGTACAACGAAAATGTTCAGCAATGTATGTGTTCAGTTTTCTTGCTGTACTTCCTATATACTGCACTTGACAGGTTGTGCAAGTTACCAAATAAACAATGTGTGTGGAATTACAATTAATCAATGATCTTATTAGATATTTTTGTTTAGTAACTGTAGATGAAAAAGTTGAAGTGTTGGATGTAAGGGTGCAACAAGTGCATCTAGCAGCATTGCACCCGTAGTTAGTAACCAATTTTTCTCTGGTTCTTTCGATGTGAACTCGTTGGAGACAAAAGATCTCTGAGATTGTCCCCTCTTAGCCACAAAGCGAGTGCCATTATGTAATAGGTGTGCCACGTCACTGTCCTGGTGTAAAATAGGTAGGTGTTTTTGTAGTATAGTACAAATGTCCTGAAAATCACTGCTGTAAGGTGTAGAAAAAGTTGCCGTGTATGAAGAAATGTCCTGTATGGGTTTTGATGGAATTTCTTGCAGGTAGACATTTCTGTGTTTGGAATCGGCTATGCGTTGTGCTCTATTTAGAGTCGACTGAGTGTAGCCATGTTTTTTAAGGCGACTTCTTATGTTCTAGCATGTAATTTCATAGGCCAGAGTAGTGGAGGATGCCCTCTTTGCCCGTATAAATTCTCCTATAGGAAGGTTGCGGGTAGTATGCTTGGAGGGTGACTGCTCTTGGCATGTAAGATGTTATTCCCAGCAGTGGGTTTGCGAAAGAGTTTGGTATGAACCATGTTCTTTTCCATATCCCCTATTCTGGTTAAATCCAAGAAATTGGTTTCTTTCTTATAAAGAAGATATGTAAATTTGAAGGTTATGAGAATTCTGGTTAAGATAATGCACAAAAGAAATGGCTTGTTCTTCAGTCCCCCTCCACACTAGGAGGAGGTCATCTATATAACGACCATACCCACCCCACAAGGGGTGGAAGATGTTACTGGGCGCATATAGATGAACCTCCTCCCAGTGGGACATATACAGATTAGCCAGGGATGGGGAAAATTTTGCTCCCATAGGGCATCCTGTTACTTGAAAATAAAATTGTCCATCAAAAGAGAAAAATTGTGTTTCAGAACAAAAAGGAGGACACCCAACAGGTATTGTTTGAGAGTATTACTGTAATTCGAATATTTGTTGAGATGGAAACCCACTGCTGATATAGCTGACTCGTGCGGTATGTATGTATACAATGCTGTAACATCGCATGATAACCAATTGTACAGCTTGTAGTAAAGACTTTGTGTCACATATAAAACCCATGGTTCTGGATACAAGGGGCTGGAGAAGATGGTCCAGCCATTCACCCAGATGCTCCTGGAGTGAACCAATTCCCGCTACTATGGGGCGGAGTGGAGGAGGAAATACATTCTTATGGGTTTTTGGAAACCGGTGGAATATAGGGCAAGTTGGAAAATCAGGTAGTAAATATATTTTTTGGGTTTTCTGTAATTATGCCCAATTGTACTCTTTCACTCAACAAATTCTCCATCTTCTTTTTCACTACAGCATTTGGGTTAGATGAAGTTTTCCTGTATGTAGTACTGTCATCCAGTGGTTGTAGAATGAATTTTCTGTAGAGTAATTTATCCAGTATTACAACTGAACCCCCCTTATCGGCCTGTTGTACTACAATATTTTCATTTTTGATTAATTGCTGCAGAGCGTCAGTTTGTTGTTTGTTTAAATTGGGGGTGACAGTACTTGGAGTGGGAAATAAAGTTTTAAGCTTTTTACACCATAGAGTCTGTTCTTTAATTTACTGGGTAAAAATGTGGATTATTGGAGGAAAAGCTTTTCTGTGTCTCGCTAATAGGGGGCTCTCCAGAGTTGGAAACTAAAATATCTTGTAGATCTATGAGAGTAAGTAGGGTGGATTGGTCTGGGAAAGTGGAGAACAAAGGAATTGAGGAGATCCCCAGAATATTCAAGAATTTGAGATGTGGGTCAGTCATATCAATTTGGTCTTCAGACTCTGAGTTTTCCTGTATGTCCTCATGAATTTTTAATTTTATTTTTTTAACAATTAATGCTCTCACAAATTGGTTTACATCTTTAATAGTTTGATAGAAGTCTCCTCTTTTGGTGGGAACAAATGTGAGTCCTTTGGTTAATATATTGACTTGTGTCTTGGTTAGAATAGTGGCAGATAAATTCAGCACAGAGAAATCACCAGAATTCATAATATTTAATGGTTCCGCCTGCTTCTTGTTTTGGTTCTTGCACCCTGCTCTCCTGGTGGGTCCATATTTCTTTCTTTTCCTTTTTTTCCTTTGTGAAATAAGTTTAGTATAAGTAAAGCTGTCACTCAGAGGGCTGTCACTTAGTTGGGGCCACTATTTAGGGCGTTCAAGTAGGTAGGTACAGTGGTTAGAGCAAGATTCATGCCTGACCTGCTGTCTTTCAGATGTGACAAAACAATGTCTCCTTTTAGGATAATTCATAGTATATGTTGATTTTCCAAACTTAATTTTTTATTCCTCCTGATTATTTACCTAATATCTATTACACTTTTATGATTAAATTACTACTCAGTATTGATGACACTAGTACATCCATAATAAAGAGAATCTGACAGCAGCATTACCTGAACTAACCTGAATATACAGGTGAATAGTTCAGGTGATGCTGAGGCAAATGCTGTTTACCCTATAAAAATTCATACAGATGTTCTGTTGTAATCATTTGAAAAAAATCAGCAAATTAGCCTTTCTAAGCAATGGAGGCATTCTTTATGCTATACCAGCAATGCTTTTCCCACCTGCTTCGGCAGATAATCCTGCTACCTTCGACTGATGACTCCATCTCTTTCATGGACATGCTGAGAAAGAGGGATGAATATTGATTAAGGGGCGGAGTTATCAGTTGAAGCAGGTGGGGGAAGCATTGCTAGAACAACAAAAGGAATGTCTCCATTTCTTAAAAAGGCTGATTTGCATATTTTCCTTTCTAAGGATTATAACAGAACGGCTGCACAGATTTTTATAAGATAAACTGCGTTTTACTCAGCATCACCTGCACTTTTAACCTGTATAATGAAAATTGACAAAAAGAAACATAGCCACTAGAGATGAGCAAACTTACAGTAAATTCGATTCGTCACGAACTTCTTGGCTCGGCAGTTGATGACTTTTCCTGCATAAATTAGTTCAGCTTTCAGGTGCTCCCGTGGGCTGGAAAAGGTGGATACAGTCCTAGGAGACTCTTTCCTAGGACTGTATCCACCTTTTCCAGCCCACCGGAAAGCTGAACTAATTTATGCAGGAAAATTCAGCAACCGCCGAGCCGAGAAGTTTGTGACGAATCAGATTTACTGTAAGTTTGCTCATCTCTAATAGCCACACATCCACAATTTGTATTTTGATCTACTTGCTTCTCAGCATAAATTAAAACACTAACAGGTTGTCAGTATACATTTTGATCAAAAAGTACAAGTCCACTTGCCATGTCAAGGCCACCTATTTAGAGTGGATCCCTAACCCAACACTGGCATAGCGCCGGGCGTCGGCCACCACCGCAACACCATACCCACAGGGCAAGTGACCCAGTAGCCAGGCAGCACCGCTGCTGCCCGACCAAGCCCCTGGCTCTGGGCCACACCACCCCTCAAACAAAGCATCACAGTAATAATGACCGCCGCAGTGAAACCACACAAATGTGAATACCTACCAAGTGCTCCCTGCCAGAGGGCTGGGAGAGTGCTAGGAGGAAACTCTTATGCAGTCTCCTGCTAATTAAAAATGCCTAGGCCGAATGGGTGGAGCAGAGTGCTGGCTATGAAAGAGGGGACAGACTACAATTGTAAAACAAAAATAGAGAAAAAGAAACACAGCCGCACATCCACAATTGTCTGTGGGGTAGTGCGGCCCAGAGCCAGGGACTTGGTCGGGCAGTAGTGGGGCTGCCTGGCCACTGGGTCATTCCCCCGGTGGGCTTGGTGTCTCGGAGGCAGTGGTCACCGCCTGGCCCTACGCTAGTTTCAGGTTAGGGACCCACTCTGACTAGGTGGCCTTGACGTGGGGAGTGGGCTTGTACTTTTTGATCAAAATGTATACTAACAACCTGTTAGTTTTTGAAATTATGCTGAGAAGCAAGTATATCAAAATACAAATGGTGGATGTGTGGCTACGTTTCTCTTTTTTTGTTGTACTATTAACCTGTAAATTCAGGTTAGTACGGTTAAAACTGCTTTAAAGGGGTACTCTGCCCCTAGCCATCCTTGGATAGGGGAAAATATGTTAAGATGTCTAGGGGCGGCGTACCCATTTAAGATTCTCTTTAATAATTGTTTCACAATCATTTATGATGAGTAGTCAATTTCCTAATATTAGACTACCTTTTATGTTTTTAATCTTTACATTTTCTGACTCCTGTAAACCCCAGAAATAGATGGGAATATTTTCATAGATATAGGGTTCACTTCAAGCACCTTGCTAAGACGTAAAAGAACTTCTGAATGGCAGAATTATTAGGCAGGATGCCCTTTAGATAAGGGTCATTGCAGAATATGCCAATGGTGTTTAAGTATCTCCCGAACATCTTTCAGTTCTGCAGTAAAAGTCGTAATAAAGTTACGTTTGTAAAAAGTATCAGCGACCTTTATTGACTTCTGCATCAAACAATCCTTCTGTCTCTTCAAGTAGAGTTTTTTTTTTTTTTTATTGTAGGTCCTCCATATTAGACTTCTAGGACAAATCTTCCTTTTAAAGCATTGGGTGAAGGTCATGGAAAAAGCCTTATTTACAGCTCTAGGCACTAAATACACCCAGTTAGGGTTATTCCACAAGCAGTTGATTTCATGCAGCTTTGTTCAAGTATACAGCAAAAACCACATGGGTTATATATGGATTTTGATTGATGCACATTCACTGTACATCTCACCCCTATAAACAGAACATAAATCACAAACAATGAGCATGCTATAGCTGCCAACCTACAGGTAACATTTTCAGCTGTTTTTACCTATGTGGATTCAGCCAAAAGACTAGATATTAGCATATACAGATGATGAGAGTTCTGGATAGAAGATTAAAGTATCTTTATGTAAAGTATGTTATAATATGGTCTATGAAATGAGTGCTAAAATTACACATTAAAGATAACCCACTTTAGCATTATGCTTGTCAAGGCATTTCAGGGCTTTAGCTTCTTCCCAATCCCAAACAAAGAATACATCATCTATATACTTCTCATACAAAAGAATATTCATGTACAGATTAGCATATGAAGACACAAATCTGCAACCCATAACACAGCCCCTAGCCTGATGAGAAAAACGAGGAGTTAAAACTGAAAACCTTGTGATCAAGGTAAGAAAATACGATGTTGAGATGAGATCTGGGCCTCCATAAATTAAAAGTGTTTATTGACAGATATTTACATACAATGAAAAACCTCAATGTTGAAGAAATAAACACTAGAAAAACAAATCAGATAGCAAGTCCTTTCTGAGTCAGATGGAATCTTTGAGGTAGGAGGGAAGTGTAATGATCCATTTTTGAAGATGCAAATAATTTACATTTTGAAGTGATCCAGTCTTAGGCTGCATTCACACCTCGTTTTTACATTACGGGTGCCGGATCCGGCTGGGAGAGGGGCAAAACAGGCTCTCCCGTACCCATGCCGGACCAGCGCTGAACTCCAATTACTTTAATGAACTGACCGGAGTCAGAGGGTGACTCCGGGCGGCTCATTTTAGACCCGTATCCGGTTTTGTGACCGGACCTAAAACCGTAGTATACTACGGTGTTGGGTACAGTCAGGAATCCGCAGACGGGTAAAAAATGAGCCGCCCCCGGAGTCACCGTTTGACTCTGGTCGGCTCATTAAAGTAAATGGATTTCAGCGCTGGTCCGGCTGGGGTACGGGAGAGCCCGGATCCGGCACCCGTAACGTAAAAATGAGGTGTGAATGCAGCCTTATAGATAATAGGATGGCTAGTGACATTCAATACAGATTTAAGTACTTTCGAAAAGTAATAGAGAAACATAAAGGTAGGTACACTGATCTTGAGAAATGTTCTGTCTTTTCTAGTGATTAGCTGGTTGTCACATCCAATATTAATGAGAGGATTATAGGATATAGGTGGCATAATTCATAAAAGTCACTGTTTGAAAGCCGCCTTTTTCCTTCTGTGATTTAATCTCCCTTATCTATATACATAAAACTCAATGGCCCAGATTTATCAAAGTTGGCAGAGCTTATTTTCCCGTATATTTGGCGCAACTTTGGCGCAACTCCGCTTATTTGCAACTTTTTCTTTGTTTACATCCCACCGCTCATCTTGACATCTTGCTCACGTAGATGTTTGTTCACTTTTCACTTTCCAGTTCACCATGATTTATCAATTGTGACTGTCGCAGATCTAGGTGCATCTGATTAAAAAGCTCCAGGAATCTACACCAGCTTGAACCTTGCTTATGTTTCTGTTTGCTATGAGGATGGGGTTTGAGGTCGGGATATGGGGATTAGAAATGAGGATTAGCTATGGGGATGGGTTATGGGGATGGCATATGAGGATGGGATATGAGAACAAAATATGAGGATATGAAGAGGGGATTTGGGGTCGGGATATGAGGAGTGGATATGGGGTCAGTATTTTGGGATGGGATATGAGGACAAAAGCTTCCTCCTTTGTTGATTTTCCCCCGGGCAGTGCCGGGTACTCAGCTAGTTTTGAATACAAACAGTTATACCTCCTCCCTTCTGATCTTACCAAATGGCAATCTTATTTGTTGTTAGACAGGGTTTTAATAGCTCACCTTTCAGCTAAGATTATTTCTGACATTACAGGGTCTCTTGAGTGATCTGAAAGCATTACTCACCAGAGTGAGAGAGGTTTCAGCAGATGAATCCTTATAGTGCAAAGAAAAGAACTGTGATTTAAAATAAACATTGCCAGTACAGTGATCCCTCAACTTACAATGGCCTCAACATACAATATTTTCAACTTGCATTGGTCTTTTCTGGATCATTGTAACTTGAAACCAGACTCAACATACAATGCTGCAGACAGTCCAGATCTGCAAAACGTGTCAATATCCGGAAGGACTGACCAATCAGAATGCACATTTCACTGTATTCCTGTTTGTACTGTACAGGACCCTGAAGAAGCTCCCAACCTCTTCAGTGATTACAGCTCTCAGCAGATCTTTCTTACTTTTATATGTAAGGACTTGCTTTATCTGTGTTAGTTAACTACTTATTTTTGTTAATTCTTACTTTTTCCTATTTTTGGATGACATTTTAGGGGGCTTCAGAACCAATTACCAGGTTTCCATAGAGTTATGGTCTCGACATACAATGGTTTCAACATACAATGGTCATCCTGGAACCGATTAATATTGTAACTTGAGGGACCACTGTAATGTTACCACTGTAATGTTACAATGTCACTAGTTACAATTTAGAAGGCATAGAGTAGAGGCCGTGGGACCCAATAAAAATCTTGCGGGTGGCAATGAAGTGGTTGTGGGCGGGAGCAAGTGGTCACAGATCATACAGCGGGTTCCGCTCAGTCACACAAACCTCTAAAATGGCACAAGGGGGGTTATGAAATGGCACATGGGGTACTATTTTTAAAAGCTGGGAAACACAATGTTTGTGGGTACCGGTGGGATTGGGCACACATGTTGTAAGAGCGGGTGGGAAGGAAACATACACCTTGCTGGAACAGGCAGTAATAGGGAGCGTGATTAAGAAAACAGTCCAGTGCAGGGATCTAGCATACGGCCTATTGGTATAAGTATTCATTAAAATGCCTATTCTCCAGTGAGCCTCCTAATAAATGTACTGCTCACCCCTAACTGTATGCTAATTATTCATTTACATTTCTTTTATGTGTATACAGTCATGGCCGTAAATGTTGGCACCCCTGAAATTTTGCAAGAAAATTAAGTATTTCTCACAGAAAAGGATTGCAGTAACACGTGTTTTGCTATATACATGTTTATTCCCTTTGTGTGTATTGGAACTAAACCAAAAAGGGGGGGGGGAAAGCAAATTGGACATAATGTCACAAAACTCCAAAAATGGGCTGGACATAATTATTGGCACCCTTTCAAAATTGTGGAACAATAAGATTGTTTCAAGCATGTGATGCTCCTTTAAACTCACCTGGAGCAAGTAACATGTGTGGGCAATATAAAAAACGCACCTAAAAGCAGATAAATAGGAGAGACGTTCACTTAGTCTTTGCATTGTTTGTCTGTGTGTGCCACACTAAGCATGAACAACAGAAAGAGAAGAGAACTTTCTGAGGACTTGAGAACCAAAATTGTGGAAAAATATCAACAATCTCAAGGTTACAAGTCCATCTCCAGAGATCTAGATTTGCCTTTGTCTAGAGTGGGCAACATTATCAAGAAGTTTGCAACCCATGGCACTGTAGCTAATCTCCCTGGGCGTGGACGGAAGAGAAAAATTGATGACAGGTGTCAATTCAGGATAGTCCGGATGGTGGATAAGCAGCCCCAAACAAGTTTCAAAGATATTCAAGCTGTCCTGCAGGCTCAGGGAGCATCAGTGTCAGCGTGAACTATCCGTCGACATTTAAATGAATTGAAACGCTATGACAGGAGACCCAGGAGGACCCCACTGCTGACACAGACACATAAAAAAGCAAGACTACATTTTGCCAAAATGAACTTGAGTAAGCCAAAATCCTTCTGGGAAAATGTATTGTGGACAGATAGAGCTTTTTGGTAAAGCACATCATTCTACTGTTTACCAAAAACTGAATGAGCCTTACAAAGAAAAGAACACAGTACCTACAGTGAAATATGGTGGAGGTTCAATTATGTTTTGGGGTTGTTTTGGATTACCAACAGATTTTTGGTCGCACAGTCCAGTGTCAGAAAGCTGGGTTTGCATCCAAGATCTTGTGTCTGCCAGCAGGACAAAGACCCCAAACATATGTCAAAAAGATCCCAGAAATGGATGGCAACAAAGAGCTGGAGAGTTCTGAAGTGGCCAGCAATGAGTCCAGATCTAAATCCCTTTGAATACCTGTGGATAGATCTTAAAATTGCTGTTCCAATAAGAGAGACCTGGAGATGTTTGCAAAGGAAGTGTGGTCCAACATTCCGGCTGAGAGGTGTAAGAAGCTTATTGATGGTTATAGGAAGTGACTAATTTCAGTTATTTTTTTCCAAAGGGTGTGCAACCAAATATTAAGTTAAGGGTGCCAATAACTTTGTCCTGCCAATTTTTGGAGTTTGGTGACATTATGTCCGTTTTGCTTCTTTTCCTCCCTTTTTTAGTTTAGTTCCAATACATACAAAGGGAATAAACATGTGTATAGCAAAACATGTGGTAATGCAATCCTTCTCTGTGAGAAAAACATAATTTTCTTGAAAAATGTCAACATTTACGGCCATGACTGTGTTCTTCACACTTTTAGTTTTTCTGTATGGCTTGAAGAAGAAAAAAAACATTATTTATTAATATACTGTAAATTGCTCATCTCCTTTTCCTGGAAGTTTGAAGTCAGCTGCACCCCTACCCTCAGTCTTTTCACTTTTTTTTTTTTTACATTACTCTCTCACCAAACCTAGGCGCACTTGTGATAGTGTACATAATTATGTTACCACTGGCACTTGGTAATGCAGTATTTATTATACATATAAGTTTGTGACCTAAATACTGTAGTATTAATTCATTGGAAAGTTTTGGTGCATTGTTCATTGTTCCAGAATCCAGCTGCCCATGACTGCACAGCTAAGAAATGCTGTGTGTGTCTTGAGTATGAATAGTTTAATTTAAGTTTAAAAGAGGATTTTCTAGTTCTCAGTATGTATCTATTTTACTAAATGTGGGTGTGTTTACCATTATTCTTTTGTTAAAGGGCTACTCTGAAAACATCTTATCACCCTATCCCCATGGAGCTTCCACGTTCGTGATGTCACACTACACTCCCTCCATTCATGGGAGGGGGCATGACGGCTAGGATGACGGCTGTCACTTCTCCTCCCATAAACATGAACAGAGGGGGCGTGACGGCCGTATTCGCCAGTCATCAGGCGTGGAGCGGAGTTCTTTCTGTGCACCGAATGACAGGGGTGCCGCAACAGAGATTGCAGGGGTCCCCAGCGGCGGGACTCGCGCGATTAGACATCTTACCCCCTATCCTTTGCATAGGGAATAAGATGTTTTCAGCGGAGTACCCCGTTTTGTTTTTTGAAAGTCTGTCCCAGAAATTTTACAAAAAATTGACAATGCTGAGAGATAATTTAAGGACACACCTTTTTGAAAAAAGGAATGATAACACCCAGCTGTCAATTTAGACATGTTCTAGGAGGAATAACAGGAATGGCACAACCCAGAGTTATAAAACAAACAAACAAAAAAAATATGATCCTTGATATGTCATGGAGAATACAAGTATTTAGTAAAGAAGACATGACAACATTGCTGAAGGTCCACTTTAAACAGAATGATGGCCAGATTTTGAGTCCTTAATGCAGATTGGGTGGCTGCATAGCTCCCAGGCTTCTGCTAATAAAAATCATGATTATTTTATCTGCAGTTCATTACTATCCTGATGAGGACAAGTGTAGCCAATCAGCACTAATCAGAATACTTCTATGTGAAGCTTAAACATGGCTCATGTAAAGTATATTTGAAGAGTTCCTGTCATCATCTAAACTGTCCCTAACCCCCACCCCCCCATTTGTCCCTGACACTCACTAACACTATCCCTGTGCTTATTTCTACATAAAAAATGAAAATAAATACCTTTTTCCCCTCTCACTATGGCTGCTCAGTCCTTCTGCTGTGTGCGAGGGAGGAAGGGGGAGTGGCCAGGAAGGCACAACGTCATCTGGGCGGGCTCATTTCCACCCATCTTCCTTTAATATATATATATACACACACACACAGTATATATATATATATATATATATATATATACACACACACAAATATAAGGGTTTCACAACCATGGTGCCTCCAGCTGTTGAAAAACTATTACTAGTAGCTGGAGGCACCCCATTTTTGAAACACTAATGTCCAAACTTATATGCCCATGTGAACATTAGCTCTCACTTACTTGTCCTTTCGCATATAAATAAAACGTGAATATTACGAATATGTGAATTTAGCGAATATATGATGAATATTCGGCCATATATTCGCGAAATATTTTGCGAATTTGAATATGGCTTATGCCACTCAACACTAGTGTACAGAGCCCTGCTTGTCCTCAGTGTACAGAGCCCTGCTTGTCCTCAGTGTACAGAGCCCTGCTTGTCCTTAGTGCACAGAGCCCTGCTTGTCCTTAGTGCACAGAGCCCTGCTTTTCCTCAGTGTACAGAGCCCTGCTTGTCCTCATTATACGGAGCGCCATTTGTCCTCAGTGCACAGAGCCCTGCTTGTCCTCAGTGTACCGAACCCTGCTTGTCCTCAGTGTACCGAGCCCTGCTTGTTCTTAGTGCACAGAGCCCTGCATGTACTTAGTGAACAGAGCCCTGCTTGTCCTCAGTATACGGAGGTCCACTTGTCCTCAGTGCATAGAACCCTGCTTGTCCTCAGTGTACAGAGCCCTGCTTGTCCTCAGTGTACAGAGCCCTGCTTGTCCTCAGTGTACAGAGCCCTGCTTGTTCTCAGTATACAGAGCCCTGCTTGTCCTCAGTGTACAGAGCCCTGCTTGTCCTCTGTGTACAGAACCCTGTGGGGTATGTGAGTGAGCACAGCGCTTCCACCTGTCTGAGTGACAGGCAGGGAGCTGCAATGAACTTGTCATGTACTCAGCCAGCGGTCTGTTGTTTCGGACTCATTGCCAAGCCAGCATGAGTCCGAAATCAATGCAAAAGCTAGTGGCCATGGACTCCTAGTGAGAACCCTAGTGGCCACATTTTCAAAATGAAAATACACCTAAAAGGGAGCATTTAAAAAAAAATATATAATCATATTAGAAAGCTGTTCTATATACAATCAGTTATAACATATCAAAAAAATGTTGATGAAAGGTGCCCTTTAATGTTGGCGACTTACAAGCTGTCTGCTCTGCTCCGAATCTTTGGTCCTATTCTTATGTAGCATGTCATATTGTAAATGTTTATCCACTGTATTCCTCAGCTAGGAGAATTAGACATATTCTTGAAAACGCTGGGGAAACTGAAAAGGAGCTATTGACGTTGTACTATTAAACATCGTATTACTCTTTGCAGCAAAATTATATATAAAAAAACACAAATTCTCTTCTGCTGTTCCGATGCCCATTCCAATAACAATAAGCTAAGTTGGGTCTGTAGCTTTATATGTGACAGTCGGTGACATATAATTTCCATTGTAAGCGGGCTGCAACTTTCATTTGTTGGCCAACTTCTTGGCAGTGTTTAATTAGACAGTGTTTACCATAGGATTCTTAAGCCAGTCTGGAGAAAGCTGATAACATGAACCTATATTCCAGGAATAAGTCAGCTTCCAGCACATACTACTTTTCTTTTTTTGGCATATGTACATATTTTTTTTCCCCAACCCACAGATAGTAAAGAGTGGTATACCGTCTAGTATGCAGCAAACATGTGACTCCTACGCTGGTAAAATAAATGACTGTCTTCTTGCAACAGCAATTCCACTATGAATCAGAAGCTGAATGCCAAATGAATCATCTTGAAAGTTGTGCAGTGTAAATTCTAATCTTGGTATACAGAAGATTGAAAACTTTATTAAGACCCTGTCATTCAGTACTAAGCCAAGTGATGACAAGTCAGTAAAATATCTGTATACTGCTTCGGCCTTTATCACCTACTAGAGTGCAATCTATAACACTAATAAAAAAAAAGGATATATGCAATACATAGACTAAACACATTCTTTCCATTGTGGTATAATATAGATCTATTCCTAAATAATAACGGGGCTGGATTATGGGAAAGGAGAAGGGGGCAATTACTTTGGGCCGCTATAAGCCAGTTCCCTTCACTTCTTCCTTGGCACTTTTAGCAGCAAAAGATGGGAGATGGAAAAGATTTATATCCTGTCTCCACCAATTTTATTTGTGATAGAAGAGGTGATTATACAGCCTGTTCTTATATTTATCACTAGGGTTGAGGCTTCATTCTCTTTCCTTCATTGTTAAATAGAAGAAATACGATGGTTGTGTGTTCATGCTTTTTACTAATGAGAATATAAGCACACTGGCTCAAAACGGAATTATAGAATGCTGCTTCTTAGTACATATATATAGATAGAGAAAGTACTACCTGCCCAACAATAAGTAAGGGGGAGATTTATCAAAAACTGTGTAGAGGAAGAGTGGTGCAGTTGCCCATGGCAACCAATCAGATCGCTTCTTTCTATTTTCACAGATCTCAATCAATCTCATTTTTTACTATGGGCAACTGCACCACTCTTCCTCTGCACAGTTTTTGATAAATCTCCCCCTATACGCCTAAAGATAGTCAAATCCAGGTAAATATTTGCTAGATAAAAAACATATTCAATGAAAAATGTCAAAGTTACCTTTCTGAAGCACCAAAACCCTTTGATCGGCATTACTCCTGTCTGATGCTTCCTTTTTCAATATTGTAGCTGTTAATTTACAGATGAAGTTTAAAAGTTGCCCCCCACACAAGACAAATGCACACAAAAGCAGAGTGCCCTTTCTGCAATTACTATTTTACTCCAAAATATGTAACTTTAGTCACTTTAGGGCGTGGCTTTAGTATAAAGGGGTGAGGTTTAAATGTAGTCATCTTTTAGCTACATTAGTAGGTATGTCTACTTCATCGTGTATGTATATATATATATATATATATATATATATATATATATATATATATAGTGATGCCTGCTTTCAGATTACCAGCTTTTAACAGCAATGAGAGATCACAAACTTCTTAGGTAGAACTCGATGGACTCTTGTTTGTTTTTTTTCAACCTTACAAATTATGTTACTAGTGTAAACACTGTATAAGTCTTTGAGGGGTAAAAAGGATATGCAAGGCAGCTCTTTCATTCCACTTTTTCCAGGGAGCCCTCCTTTAAAGTCAGTGTTCACTCTAACCAGAAGTCTCAAAAAATGAACTGGAAATGTGTACCAAACCACATCTCTCTCTAGTAGAGAAGACCCTTCTGCAGACAGCCGGCTTGGGGTGTTGTCCCTTGTCAGTACGGAGCAGGGTGTTCTGGTTTGCCAGTGAGAGGCCTGTAGGTGTGGGTCCAAAAGGGTAAGGTTTCTTTTTGAGGAGAGCATCATAATGGTGTGCGGCACAGAGACGGTTATCGAACTGTGGCCTTTTGAGTCCTCTTATAACATGTTTGGATATTGTGGTGAAAATGTGCCAAGAAATCCCTTTCTTTAAATGCAGAAAATGCACAAATTCTGCAAATATTTCACACCAATATGAAACATTTTGCGCAATTGAAATTTGCATAACTGAAAAGAATAGCAAGCTTGAAAAGTGAAAATGTTGCAAATGATAAAATACTCCTTAATCTATACTTCCATAGCGGCTCCTTCATGGTGAATGTATTGTTTGAGGGAGGACTCCAATGAGACAAAGGGGTACAGTAGGACTGCTCCCATACTTGCTCCCAAATTGTTTTAAATGTTGACTAATTGTTTTGCCTAGGGGCTACCCCCAACTGTGAAATAGTACTGTAAAATTATATAAAATTCCATTTGATTCAATTTATAATCCAATAGTACAAGACTTGTAAAGGTAATAATAGTCCGGCCCTACTATCCCCTATATGCGTCCAAGTGAATGTGAAAGGCGTGTACTCCGGATCCCTGGTTAACAGCTCGCAGTGCTCAGAGTATATCAAGTCCGCAAATAGGTAAATATGAAAGGAAAAGGGCTCGGCAACTCACCACTGCTGCACTGCGTGATGGACTTTAATCCAGTAGGCAAATAAAGTAACACAGTTCATTACATAGTTCATAAGGTTGAAAAAAGACCATCAAGTTCAATCTATATCCCTAATGAGTCTCTACTGAGTTGATCCAGAGGAAGGCAAAAAATCCTCATACTAGAGGTAAAAATTCTATATCCTATAAATCTAGTATACATAACCAGCGATGTTATTATTCTCCAAAAACGCATCCAGACCCCTTTTGAACTATTTTACAGAATTCCCCATGACCACCTCCCCCGGGAGGGAGTTCAACAGTATTACTGCTCCCACAGTAAAGAACCACCATCTGTGCTGGTGTAGAAACCTTCTTTCCTCTAAACGTAGAGGATGCCCCCTTGTTAGGGATACAGTCCTGGGTATAAATAGATCATGGGAAAGATCTCTGTACTGTCCCCTCATATATTTATACATAGTTATTAGGTCTCCCCTAAGCCTTCTATTTTCCAAACTAAATAACTCCAATTCTGATAATCTTTCTGGGTACTGTAGTCCTCCCATTCCCCGTATTACTCTGGTTGCCTGTCTTTGAACCCTCTCCAGCTCCCCTATATCTTTCTTGTACACTGGTGCCCAGTACTGTACACAGTATTCTATATGTGGTCTGACTAGTGATTTGTACAGCTGTAGAATTATTTCCTTATTTTGGGCATCTATGCCCCTAATGATGCACCCCATGATTTTATTTGCTTTGGCAGCAGCTGCCTGACACTGGTCACTACAGCTAAATTTACTGTTAACTAAGTCTCCCAAGTCCTTTTCATTGTCTGTCGTCCCAAGTGTTCTCCCATTTAATACATAATCCCAGCACAGATTTTTCCTCCCCATGTACATAACTTTACATTTATCAGTGTTGAACCTCATCTGCCACTTCTCAGCCCAAACCTCCAACCTATCCAGATCCATTTGTAACAGTGTGTTACACCTTGTGCTGTGGCCCCTGGCTGTGAGCGCACTGTCCCCCTCTCCCCAGCTGCTGGCGGGGCTAGGATTCACATTGCGGAATGCATTTCATGTTCGCAAGCTCGTCACTTAACACATTCCTCTACTGCTTCTTCCTCTGCCTCTTTGCTCCGGCGCGTGCGTCCCCATCTCCTAGGGTGGCGTGCGCCAGAGCTCTGAAATTTAAAGACCCAGTAAGCCTATAATTATGTGAAACAACTGACACTATTCTGTAAATCCCTGCACCTCCCACTCTTCCCTGCCAGATCTTCAGTGCCATTTGCCTGAGATTAATGGGGTAGTCCAGTGATGAAAAACGTATCTCCTAGCCTAAGGATAGGGGATAAGTTTCAGATCGCGGGGGTTCCGACCACTGGGGCCCCCCTTGATCTCTCTGTACAGGGCCCTGGCTCGCTGGCCAGATAGCGCGTGTTGACCACCGCATGAAGTGGCGGCCGACACACCACCTCAATACAACTCTATGGCAGAGTCGGAGATTGCTGGAGGCAGCGCACCGGCTTGGCCATAGAGTTGTATTGAGGGGGCGTGTCAGCTGCTGCTTCGTGCTGTGGTCAACACACCCCCTTCCCGCGGGCTGTCAGGGCCCCGTACAGGAGATCGCTGGGGGCCCCAGCGGTCAGATTCCCCGTGATCTGAAACTTATCCCCTATCCTTAGGATAGGGGATACGTTTTTCACCACTGGATATCTCCTTTACGCTTACCATACTGTCTGTTTGCCTTGCACGTGTTCTGACCCTTCCACTACGTTATTTGACTACGCACCTTTGCCGCCTGCCTTGACCATCTGTTAAGTCTGACTATGTCTCTGCCTCATCCTACTGTACTTCACCTCATTCAGCTACCTGTGTGGTCGAGTCGTATCGGGGTAGCGACCTGGGTGTCGCCTGCCACAGCAAATCCATCCTGCCTTGCGGCGGGCTCTGGTGAAGACCAGCGGCACCTTAGACCCCGCTCCCCGATACGGCCCGTGTCATCAGCCACTCAGGTCAGTGGATCCACATCCAGCATTATTACACAATGCACTGTCCTCTATAGTGTTTACCGCTTTACAGAGTTTAGTATCATCTGCAAAGATTGCTACTTTACTATTCAACCCCTCTACAAGGTCATTAATAAATATATTAAATAGAACAGGAACCAAGACTGACCTCTGTGGTACCCCACTGGTAACAGTCACCCAATCAGAATAAGTACCATTAATAACCACCCTCTGTTTCCTATCACTGAGCCAGTTACTTACCCACTTGCACACATTCTCCCTCAGCCCAATCCTTCTCATTTTATGCACCAATCTTTTATGTGGCACCGTATCAAATGCTTTTGAAAAATCCAGAAATACGACATCCAGCAATTTCCCCCTGGTCCAGTCTGGAGCTCACCTCCTCATAAAAGCTGATCAGGTTAGTTTGACAGGACCAATACCTCATAAATAATTTTTATCAAGATACTCCAAAATAGCATCTCTTAGAAAACCCTCAAACAATTTACATACAACGGAGGTTAAACTAACAGGTCTATAATTCCCTGGGTCACCTTTTGACCCCTTTTTAAATATTGACCATGTGCCAGTCCTGGGGAACAGTCCCTGTCACTATAGAGTCCCTGAATATTAAAAATAGGGGTCTGTCTATTACATTACTTAATTCCTTTAGAACACAGGGGTGTATGCCATCTGGACCTGATGATTTGTCTATTTTGATTTTTTGTAGGCGGCACTATACTTCTTCCTGGATTAGACAGGTGACCTGTACTGTGAAGTTTACCTTCTCTTGCTGTATTTCACCTGGGATTTCATTTTCCTCTATGAATACAGTGGAGAAGAATGTGCTTAATATATTTGCTTTTTCCTGATCCCTGTTTATAATTTCTTCCTCGTCATTTTTTAAAGGGCCTACACTTTCATTTTTGACCTTTTTGCTATTTATATAAAGAACATTACGGGGTTAGTTTAACTCTCTTTGGCATTGAGTCTTTCTGTGTCTATCTTTGCGGCTTTTATCCATTTTTTTTTTTACATATTTAACATTTTTCTCTATAGCTTATTAATGCTTCTTCACTGTCGTCCTGTTTTAGTAGTTTAAATGCTTTATTTTCGTCATTTATTGCACCCTTAAAGTATTTATTCATCCATATTGGTTTTCTTTTATTCTTGACCCTTTTATTCCCATAAGGTATACACAAATGGCTGTAAATGTTGGCACCCCTTTCAAGAAAATGAAGTATTTCTCACAGAAAAGGATTGCAGTAACACATGTTTTGCTTTACAGGTTTATTCCCTTCGTGTGTATTGGAACTAAACCAAAAAAGGAAGGGAAAAAATCAAATTGGACATAATGTCACACCATCTCCAAAAATGGTCTGGATCATTGGCACCCTTAACTTAATATGTGGTTGCACACCCTTTGGAAAAAATAACTGAAATCAGTCGCTTCCTATAACCATCAATAAGCTTCTTACACCTCTCAGCCGGAATGTTGGACCACTCTTCCTTTGCAAACTGCTCCTGGTCTCTTATTGGAAGGGCGCTTTTTTCCAACAGCAATTCTAAGATCTCTCCACAGATGTTCAATGGGATTTAGATCTGGACTTATTGCTGGCCACTTCAGAACTCTCCAGCGCTTTTTTGCCATCCATTTCTGGGTGCTTTTTGATGTATGTTTGGGGTCATTGTCCTTCTGGAAGACCCAAGATCTCGGACGTAAAAACCCAGCTTTCTGACACTGGGCTGTACAGTGCGACCCAAAATCCATTGGTAATCCTCAGATTTCATGATGCCTTACACACATTCAAGGCACCCAGTGCCAGAGGCAGCAAAACAACCCCAAAACATCATTGAACTTCCACCATATTTCACTGTAGGTACTGTGTTCTTTTCTTTGTAGGCCTCATTCAGTTTTCGGTAAACAGTAGAATGATGTGCTCTACCAAAAAAGCTCTATCTTGGTCTCCTCTGTCCACAAGATGTTTTTCCAGAAAGATTTTGGCTTACTCAAGTTCATTTTGGAAAAATGTAGTCTTGCTTTTTTTATGTCTGTGTCAGCCGTGGGGTCCTCCTGGGTCTATTTCCATAGCGTTTAATTTCATTTAAATGTCAACAGATAGTTCGCACTGACACTGATGCTCCCTGAGCTGGCAGGACCGCTTGGATATCTTTGGAACTTGTTTGGGGCTGCTTATCCACCATCCGGACTATCCTGCGTTGACACCTTTCATCAATTTTTCTCTTCTGTCTACGCCCAGGGAGATTAACTACAGTGCCATGGGTTGCAAACTTCTTGAAAATGTTGCCCACTGTAGACAAAGGCAAATCTAGATCTCTGGAGATGGACTTGTAACCTTGAGATTGTTGATATTTTTCCACAATTTTGGTTCTCAATTCCCCAGACAGTTCTATTCTCCTCTTTCTGTTGTCCATGCTTAGTGTGGCACACACAGACACACAATGCAAAGACTAAGTGAACTTCTCTCCTTTTTATCTGCTTTACAGTGTGTTTTTTTTATATTGCCCACACTTGTTACTTGCTCCAGGTGAGTTTAAAGGAGCATCACATGCTGTTTTTCCACAATTTTGAAAGGGTGCCAATAATTTTGTCCATCCCATTTTTGTAGTTTGGTGTGACATTATGTCACATGTGTTACTACAATCCTTTTGTGTGAGAAATATTTCATTTTCTTGAAAAATTTCAGAGGGGCCAACATTTATGGCCAAGACTGTATACCTCTTACAATAAAAATTTAAAGGGATACTCTGGTGGAAAACTTGTTTTTTTTTTTTAATCAACTGGTGCTAGAAATTTAAATAGATTTGTAAATTACTACTATTAAAAAATCTTAATCCTTTCAGTACTTATTAGCTGCTGAATACTACAGAGAAAAGTATTTTCTTTTAGGAACACATTGCTTTCTGCTGACATCTCTGTCCATTTTAGGAACTGTCCAGAGCAGTGTATGTTTGCTATGGGGATTTTCTCGTACTCTGGACAGTTCTTAAAATGGACAGAGATGTCAGCAGAGAGCTCTGTGTTCCAAAAAGAAAAACATTTCCTCTGTAGTAATCAGCAGCTAACAAGTACTGGAAGGATTAAGATTTTTTTTTTAATAGAAGTAATTTACAAATCTGTTTTCTACCGGAGTACCCCTTTAAAATATTCTTAAAAGTCTCCCATTTAGTGTCAGTATTCTTGTTTTTGAGGACATTATCCCATTTTATATTGTTAAGGGGTTATCTGAGTTGATCAAACTTTGCCTTCCTAAAGTTCATTGTTTTTGTGGCCCCTCGAGAGATTCCCTTATTGAAGAACAAGTTATGATGCATTATATTATGATCACTATTTCCTAGGTGTCCTTCTACCTGCACATTAGTTACTCTGTCAGGTCTGTTGGTTAATACTAAGCCTAGTAGGGTGCCCCCTCTGGTCGGGCCCTGCACCATTTGGGACAGATAATTGTCTTTAGCTATAGTCAGAAACCTGTTTCCTTTATGAGATTCACAGGTCTCAGTCTCCCAGTTTATATCAGGATAGTTAAAGGGGTACTCCGCCCCTAGACATCTTATCCCCTATCCAAAGGATAGGGGATAAGATGTCAGATTGCGGGGGTCCCACCACTGGGGACCCCCAGGATCTTGGCTGCAGCACTCACCTGTTGCGGCTTCCGGAAACGCTGGAGGCTTTGGCTCCTGACCACGGTGACGTGCGATCGTGATGTCACGACTCCGCCCCCATGTGACGTCACGCCAAGCCCCTCAATGCAAGTCTATGGGAGGGGGCGTGACAGCCGTCACACCTTCCTACACTCTTACTTTGTCATTGGTCCAAATATGTACCATGACTGCTGGGTCCTCTCCAGCCCCACCCAGCAACCTGTTAACCTGATCCGCAATGTGCCGAACTCGAGCGCCAGGTAGACAACACAATGTTCGGCAATCCCGGTCTTTGTGACAGGTTGCCCTGTCTGTCCCCCTAATAATTGAGTCCCCCCACTACCAGTATCTGTCTGGCCTGCCCTGCGCTCCTCCCTACTTACTGGAGCAGACTCCCCCTTGGCGGTCAGATGCAGAGTCTTGCTGCAGTACTGCTAGCTCTGAAATGACATCCCCCTCATCTGCCAACCGGGCAAACTTGTTTGGGTGTGCCAGTTCAGGACAAGCCTCCCTGACACTTTTCCCTATACCCAGTTTTCTAACAGTAACCCAGCTAACTGCCTGTCGGTCCTGCACAATATGCACCCTCAAACTGCTGTTCAAGGATTGCATACATCGCACAAGGCGTACACCGGACTGCAAATAAAGACACAGTTCATGGTTGTGGAGGGTTAGGATGGAGGCAGGGGGTGCTCTTGGCTAAGCTGGGCTGCTAGCTGAGCCACGAGCACCCCTGCCTCCATCCTTACCCTCCCCAGCCATGAACTGTGTCTCTATTTGCCTACTGGATTAAAGTCCATCACGCAGTGCAGCAGTGGGGAGTTGTCTTTTTTCATTTCATATTTACCTTTACCTTTCTGTATATGATCTAAGTTGTAGCATCTTTTCAGAATTACTTGTATTTATATTATTTTAAAATGTTGTTATCTATGCAAAATATGTACAATTAGTTACCACATAAAGGCTGCACAGAAAAGGACAAGCAATAATGCATGTGAAGACTGATTGATGGACAGCTCCCACTAGCATCGTTGCTTATTCTTTGCTTTTAGGATATTTTCCCATTTGTTACAGCATCCGATTTTATCATTGTCTCACCTTAGCATGTCATAAATATACAAGAAAATATAATATGTATACAACAAGTTATACTGACACAGTTGTGATGTCTGGCTAAATAAAATGGGCTTTATGTCATCAAAATGTACATGTACAGTCATGTACATAATGTGAAAGTAACTGGTTAGAATAATTACATATTATTTTATTAATTAAAAAGATATAAAGAAAATAATCACAGTACATTGCTAGCAACCATTCATGGGAGGTATTTCTCAGAATTTCAGTTAAGTGGGGAATTATCAATGAGTTTATGGGGCTCAACCTGATAGCACATAGAAACACAATACAACTCCCCAATGCCAACAAATTATAACCAACAGTGTGTTATTGTATGGTAGTTATTTTGTAGCTTAAAAACAGTACTGGCTACCTAGTTACATAGTTTGTATGATTAAAAAAAGACATGCCTCCATCAAGTCCAACCAAGGGATTGAAGGGAAGGGGTATGGCTGGATGAAGGGGAAAGGATGTGATTTTATGTTTCTGCATAAGCATTAATGTTATATTGTTCCAAGAATGTATCTAACCCTTTTTTTAAAGCTTTTAACTGTTCTTGCTGGGACCAATTCCTGAGTAGGCTCTTCCATAAAGTCACAGTTCTTATGGTAAAGAAGGTGTGTCACCAGTACAGACTAAACCTTTTCTTCCCCAGATGGGGCGAGTGCCCCCTTGTCCTTTGAAAACAGATTTTCCCCATATTTTTGTATGGGCCATTTATAAACTTATATGCATTGATCATATCCCCCTTAAACGTCTCTTCTCAAGACTAAGCAAATGGAATTATTTTACTCTTTTAATCTTTTCTCATAACTAAGATGTTCCATGCCCCTTATTAGTTTAGTTGCGACTGATGCCCAAAACTGAACAGCATATTCCAGGTGAGGCCATACCAATGCTTTATAAAGGGGGAGTATTATGTCCCTGTCCCTTGAGTACATGCTTCTTTTGATACAATACAATATCCTGCTGGCCTTAGAAGCAGCTTCCTGACATTGCATGCTGTTGGGGTCAAGACCCCTTAAATGTGCACCCTCCCTATAAAACTTAGCTTTTAATGTGTAAACTTAAAATGTGACTTATAAGGAACCTAATGGTTAAAAACCCAGCAATAGCACCACTTTAATTGTACACAAACTCTCAGTTGAGAGTATATCACTGCCCTGTGACTGCAATGCTAAAGGGACTCATTGGTGATTGTGTTGCTGTTATTAAAACTGTAAGTACACTGCCTCCCCTACATGTTTTGTGACAGCAGTCATGTCATCAGGGGTATCCGAGGCATATGACACACGGGGGCCCACTGTTTGAAGTTTTATAGACCCCACTATATAGTCAAAACTATAAAACTTAAAACAGTGGGCCCTGCGTGTCATATGCCTCAGACACCCTTGATGACGTGACTGCTGTCACAAAATATGTAGGGAAGGCAGTGCAATTACAGTTTTAACTTTTGGGGACTTCTGTTTCTATGCAGTGCATTTTTCGATAAAAATGAAACCTCTTTATTCTGTAGGTCCATATGGTTAAAATGATACCCTACTTATATTGGTTTGATTTTGTCGTACTTCTGAAAAAAATCATAACTACATGCAGGAAAATTTATACGTTAAAAATTCTCATCTTCGGACCCCTATAACTTTTACATTTTTCTGCGTACGGGCCGGTATGAGGGCTCATTTTTTGCGCCATTATCTGAAGTTTTTATCAGTACCATAGTTGTATTGATCAGACTTTTTGATCGCTTTTTATTCATTGTTTCATGATATAAAAAGTGACCAAAAATACGCTATTTTGGACTTTGGAATTTTTTTGCGTGTACGCCATTTACCGCGCGGTTTAATTAACTATATAATATTATAAGTTGGACATTTCCGCATGCGGCGATACCACATGTTTATTACTATTATTTACATTGGTTTCTTTTTATTGGAAAAGGGGGGTGATTCAAACTTTTATTATTTTTTTCACTTTTTTTTGCAGTGGTATAGCTTCCATAGGGGCCTATAACACTCCACACATATCTTTTACACTGATCCCTGCAAAGCCATAGCTTTGCATTGATCAGTGTTATAGGCGGTCGATTGCTCAAGCCTGTAGCTCAAGCTTGGAGCAATCAATCGCCGATCAGACATGACAGAGGCAGGTGAGGGGACCTCCGCTCACGTGCTAGCTGATTGGGATATCGCAATTTTATCGTGATGGTCCCGATCAGCCCGACTGAGCTGCCGGGAAGCTTTCACTTTCATTTTAGACGCGGCAATCAACTTTGATCGCCGTGTCTAAAGGGTTAATAGTGCACGGTTAAGAGGTTAAAGGTACAATACGCTTTATAAGGAATAACATATCTACAATGGGGGTAACACTGCAGGGGGCCCTGAGAACATAGAGGGACTCTGCCTGACAGGACAAGAGAAGGGTCCGGGGAAACACCATTCCGTACTGGGCCACACTTCTACTCATATTTTTATATAAGGAAATTAAGTTGGTTTGACAACTTCTATCCTTAGTAAACCCATGCTGGCTATCACTTATTATACTGTTGTCCCCTAAGTATTCCTGTATGTAGTCCCTTATGAGTGCTTCAAACTATTTTCCCACAATGCATGTTAAGCAGGGGACAAAAAAAGGTAAAAAAATGTGGGAACTCATCCAAGATTTCCAGTCACGCCCCTAACCACACCCTCAAACACGCTTAGACACACCCAGTATGGACAGCATGGGCTCAGCTTCAACCATATACTAAAATTTACAGAGCATGGCATCCACTCTCCGGCACTGAGGGGATAAAAAAGCAAAAACATTTCTTATAATACAAGTCAATACAAAGGCTACTTTACTCTACCTTTAGTGGTACAAGTCAGGTTCTCTCTATGTGTACCTCTGACCGAAGCATGTAAGGCTTCTTTCACACTGCCTTTATGACACGGCAGTGTGACGCCCGTCAGGGGAGCCGGGCAGAATAGCGGGAGAAAAAATACTGCTTACGCATGAGAATGGTCGTTAAAGGCACACACACAAAAAAAAGAGACTTATGCAGCCGTTCTTGATGGGGCGCAATGTGAAAGGGGCCTAAGGGGACATGACGTTGTTTTTTAACCTGTGGCTCTCTGGCTGAAACTACAGTACATCTGCACGGAGTTGTAGTTTTGGAACAGCCGGAGAGCCACAGATTCAGCTGTCAGGGCATGTGGGAGTTGTAATTTTGCAGCAGCTGCAGATCACATGGTAGTGAACACTGTGAAAGAGGATCCTCCAGGCTGCCAAGGCATGATGAGAGTTGTAGTTTTATAACAGCTGGCGTGCCAAAATGTTGTTTTATAAAACAGAAGAGTGTAGTGTCTTCATAGTATGCCACCATAACTTCTCACAAGTTTAAGGGGGGTCTGCTAAGTACCTTAAATAAAGAATTGCAGGCAACTTATTACAATCCAAACGCACTAAGGTGGTCAGGATATGCTGGGAGCTGTAGTTCACCATAAAACCAACATTCTTTGTTATAACTTTCCCTGTTATTCATCAGAATTCACAAACAAGTAAAGTTTTGCCCTTCAGGTCAGGCTGCTCTTCAGGTCCTTTTGAAGCTTAAAGGGTAAAAAAAACATAAAATATGTATTTTCAGTGAGAAGCCATCTACTACTGTTATCACTACTGTTCTGCTACCATCTGCTACTGTTATCAGTCTGTCTGACATTAGGCTAAGACAATGCTATATTAGTAAAGTCCATCATGGACACGTTTTCTATAACATTTCAGATGCACAGCCCCTTTAAGCAGCAGAAGCCCAGACGTGACGTGTTAATGCCACACAAACAGGAAGAAGACTAAGGATCCTCCTGTGGCCTCCTCCTTCTCCTACCGACATATAGCCATAGTAGAAATCTCGCCCAGGGAGAATTCCAGCCATAAAGCCGCACCTCACTTAGTGACCCAGGGGTGTGGAAATAAAAATAAATAAATAAAACTACTTGTCCAAGGGACTAAAGCAGCACACAATCTACTTGTCCCTCTAGAAAATCATCTTGTCCTGGTAGATAAAATAATTTCAACCAAAATAGTCTGTAAATGTATTAGTTTCTGCACTTTTGTTTTTTCCTCCTCCTCCTATATTAGCCATCACTCTTATTTTCCCCATCTACAGACCCATATGACCCTTGTTTTTTGCGGAGCCAAGTATACTTTGTAATGACACCTTTCATTTTTCCATAACTTATCCTCTGAAACAAAAAAATTATAATTTTGTGAGGTGAAATTGAAAAAAATGCGCATTTGGGGCTTTTTCTTTCTTTCGCCATTCACCTTGTGGTCAAACTTACATATTATTTTGATACTTTAGGTCGGCCTGATTACACCAATACCAAATTTGTTTAGTTTCCATCATGTTTTAATAATTACATTGTTTTTTTTACTTTTTAATAAATAAAAAAAAATTCCTGACCCCTATAAAAAATTTTTTTTCCCGTATACTGGTCTGTATGAGGGCAAATTTTTTGGCCCGTAATATTCTGTTTGTATCGGTGCCATTTTGGTATTGATCTGACTTTTTAAACACTTTTTTACTTCATTTTTTTCTGGGATATGATGTTATAGACATAAAAAACACAGTTCTGTGATTTATTTTTATGTTAACACCATTTACCGTACGGGATATGAAATGTTATTTTTTAATAGTTTGGACAATCCCGCACGCACCAATATCAAATATGTTTATTTTTATTATGTTTACATATTTTTATATGAAAAAGGGGAGTGATACGAACTTTTAATATGGAAGGGGTTAATGGGTATTTTGTAAACTTTTATTAAACTTTTCTTTTTTTAACTACACTTTTTATGGGAGGAATCATTTAGATTCCTCATACAGATCAATGCAGTTCTGTTGAACTCCATCGATCTGTGTTCATTTGGTTGAGCCTGCTCGAGACAGGCTCAATCAAATGCAGATCTATGGGGGCTGCCATGAATGCAGAGGTAAGCCCTCCGGCTACCTCCATACCTCCACAGGGGATCTAGCCCCCCTACCCCCTGCTGCCTGCTGCGGGGGGGGGGGGGGGCAATCCAGAGAGCCCTTTAGACACCGCTGTCAACTTTGACAGCAGTGATCTGAAGGGTTAATAGCTGGCCGCGGCGATCGTTGCATGCTGGACTATTAGCTCCGGCCCCCGGCTACTCAAATCAGCCGGGGGCTGCCGAGTATGGTGCAGGCTCGAGTCAGGAGCCCAATCCATACACCCTGAGCGCCGGTGTGAGGTGCAGACTTGCGTCCCATGCAAGTCTGCATACGCTCCTGCACCTCACAACGGCATTATAAAAAACTACAAAATAAAAAGGGGGGAAGGCGGCCTGCTTGTCCAATACAGGGCTAAATCTATGAAAAATTCACCTGCCCGCCGCCCAAAACTACCTGTCCGGATGTTGGGCAATAGGATTTCCACATCCATGTGACCCCCTGAGTTTGCAGAACCCCACATGCAATCATCACCGTGTATTTGCCCCTGGTCTCTGCTCCGACCACCACTTAGTTTCAGTCTCCCAATCCTCCTTTTTGCTGCTGCCAGTTCCACAGAAACAAGATGGTGGCTGCTTTCCTTTCTGTGTCCCATACTGCAAAGGTCAGTTCTGCAGGACTTCTGGTACAGGGGCAGTATTTCTGGATATGATAATACATCCAGGCGAACTTCATTTACTGAACCCCTGCCTGCACCATTTCTTTTATAAGTACTTCAACAAAAAGTGCCCCCCCCCCCCCCAAAAGCAGACTACAGTGCATAGGGGAATAGGACAGCAACAGTCTCCTCCAACATGCAGCCCCATGTAAATATAATCTCCCCTTCCTTCAATCTAACAAACAGTCCCATGTAAAGAGCATTACTTCATCTCCCTTTAGGCTCCTACAACATACAGTCCCATGTAAATTACATGACTCCTTCCCTTTAGACACCTCCAACATACGGTCCCATGTAAATAACTAGACTGGCTTCCCTCAGACCCATCCAACATACATTCCTATGCAAACAACATCACTCCCTCACCACCTACATACAGTCCCATGGAAGGAACATATCTCCCTTTCTTCAAAACCTTCCAACATACAGTCGTATGTAAATAACATCACTTACAATTACAATGTGACACCTTCCCCAATACCCACTTACCACTTCTTCCTGTATACTACAGTACTATACAGGCCCGGCCTCTCCCTGAAATAGAACACGCCCCCTAAGGTGATGTCACTTACCAGGAGCAGCTATGGGTTCTGATAGTGAGTGCTCTTACTCCTCTGTAACTTCGGCTCTTCTCCTGAACTGGCTGTAATACCCAGTTGTTCAGGGGAAGCCCTGGGAGAGCTGCCACAGTCCAGTCCTGAACCTAGGAGACTCGGGTAGCCTTCTGACTGACAATCTGCCTGGCCAGGCAGAGTGTCAGGGTCTGATTGGCATAAAGCTTTATCTGCATGACATTATGATATAGGGAAAGGGCCTCTGCCTGGTGGCTTCTGCTGTAGGAGCTGGGGGGCTCTCTGCCTGCGTGCTTAAATGGGCACTGTCACCAAATTTTTTTTTTGATATGTTGTAGTAATTATGTACTACAACATATCTCTAATATACTTTTACTATTATTCAAATTTTTTTCATTAAAATGGTTTAATTTACATTTAAAAACTGGCCACTAGGGGTCTCCCTCCTAGTGGCCGGCGGCAGCCTGGCGTGACGTCACGCTTGAATTCGGACTGATGCCGGCAGGGCATCGGTCTGAATTCAGTCAGGCCGGCGGGAGCGAGCGCTTTGAAGGAAGAGGATGCGCACAGGCTCCCTGGCCTCGCACGCCGGCCCCAGCTCCCGGGGACAGGTAAAATATTATGCCGGGGGGGGGGGGGGGGGTGCGGGCTACGCGGCGGGGAGCGGGACGCGGAACATGCGGCCATCATAGATACGGTGTTCACCTATACAGTATGCCTCCAGTTGTTTCCCCACTACAACTCCCAGCATGCCCTGACAGCCAACAGATGTGGGGAAACAGCCGGAGGTACACTGAATAGGTGAACTAAGGGTAGAAGTGTGCCCCCCAGCAGGCATCAGTGACGTTGTGCCTGCTAGTGAGCACACTACCAGGCAGACAAAAGGCATTTTTAATATGTTAAAAAAAATATTAAAGGCAGGGAGGGTGTTAGGGATAGATGGGCAATAGGCAGGGACAGGAAAAAAAATGGTGGGAGCTACCCTTTAATTTTACAGTAGACATGCAGCAGACACAGTCAGTCCTGCATGACGCTTGCGACAGGAACGGCGTTCCTGCTGTGAAATAAGTACAGAAACGTCATTCCTATGCGTTCCTGCAGGACTCGAGCCCTGACATTAAGCTTACCGGTCTATAATTACCTCGGGAAGACCTAGAGACCTTTTTGAAGATTATTCAAGTTCACCTTGCGCCAGTCTCTCTGCACAATACCAGACACCAGAGAATCTCTAAATATTATGAACAAGAGTACAGAAATGACTGAACTTACCTCTCTAAGAACTCTTGGGTGTAATCCATCCAACCCTGGAGATTTGCTTACATTTACTTTAATTAATTTACCATGGACCATATCTACATTAAGCCAGTTCAGTACATTACATGATGTGTTACCAGCACTGGCCCGGCCTGCGTCATTTCCTCTATCTTCCTTTATATATACAGAACTAAAGAACCCATTCAGTAGCTCTGCCTTCACTTGATCACCAGTGACCACCTCCCCATTATCATTAGTAAGGGGTCCTACATGTTCTGTCATTGTTTTTTTTTGCATTTATACAGTGACCCCCCCCCCCCCCCGACCTACGATGGCCCCGACATATGATCAAATCGACATACGATGGCCTCTCAGAGGCCATCGCATGTCGATGTCAGCATCGACATACGATCCTTTTTATGTCAGGGCCATCGCATTTAGTGCTATCCGGCAGCGCCAAATGCTTAAGCTGCTGCCGGATAGCAGCTTAATGTTCCCCGTGTGGTGCGGTAAGTATTACTTACCCCTCCACGATGCTCCGGGGTGCCCTCCGGGTCCAGGGCTGGTCTTCCAGTGTCTTCTCGGCCCTCTCCGATGACGTCAATACGCTGCTGCGCACGTCATCCAATAGGAATGGCGTACGAAGCGGCGTAATGACGTCGCTACGCAGGTCCAGTAAGGCCTTGCGGAAGACAGCAGAGGACCGGAGAAGAGAGCGGAGGACCGGAGAAGACCAGGAGAGCCCAGCAGAGGCCCGGGGACACGCCAGCGGCGGGGACAGGTGAGTACAGCTTCCTATACTTTACATTGCACGAATCCCTCAACATACGATGGATTCGACAAACAATGGCTCGTTTGGAATGAATTACCATTGTATGTTGAGGGACCACTGTATATCTATAAAAAAAAAAAAAAAAAAAAGGATTTGTTTTGTTTTACCTAATACAATTAAAAAACAAAACTGTACACCTTATACAATTGCCAGTTTCAGAAGTGCAATACATTAACTTAAGAATTGGAGAAGCAAAACATATAAATTTGCTTCCATTTAAAGGGGTATTCCGCCCCTAGACATCTTATCCCCTATCCAAAGGATAGGGGATAAGATGTCAGATCGCCGCGGTCCCACTGCTGGGGACCCCTGTGATCCCCGCTGCGGCACCGCGCTATCATTACAGCACAGAGCGAGTTCGCTCTGCACGTAATGATGGGCGGTACAGGGGCCGGAGCATCGTTACGTCACGGCTCCGCCCCTTTCAATACAAGTCTATGGGAGGGGGCGTGGCGGTCGTCACGCCCCCTCCCATAGACTTGCATTAAGGGGACGGGCCTTGATGTCACGAGGGGCGGAGCCATGAAGTCACGCTGCTCCGTCCCCCGTATCGCCCGTCATTAGGCACAGAGCGAACTCGCTCTGTGCTGTAATGATAGCGCGGTGCCACAGCGGGGATCCCGGGGGTCCCCAGCAGCGGGACCGCGGCGATCTGACATCTTATCCCCTATCCTTTGGATAGGGGATAAGATGTCTAGGGGCGGAATACCCCTTTAAATTGGAAACTCCATATACTTTGAAGGAGCATTAACTACTACATTTTGTTTATATGCCCTTTAAGGGGTTGTACAAGGTATATAAATAAGCCTATCACAGGCCTCTTGTGCTGACTACCACAGTGATTGGCTGCATGGTGCCCTGGGGATATCCTCAAGAGTGTACTTGGCGCATGTCATGCTGGGAAATAAATAAAGGCAGCGGGGAGAAACATAGAAATGACTCTGGATTCATCCACGTTAGGATTGATGTTTTGTTATTTTAACACCTTACTTAGCAGGTTGTATTTTTTCTATAACTTAAATAACTCCTTTTAAGATGACACTTAATATGTACAATGGTTTATTTTGTGCCACAATCATGAGCTTCTAAGATTCCTATATGTGGAGAGCATTTAGTAATCATACATTTGTCTGCATTTCACACCTTCTTAGCTCATTAACGTGACTACATTACACACATCCTTCAATCCCTGATTATACTGGAAGAAAGGCCTTCTCTAAAAGATGCTGATTTAAAGAGGTGTTAAAAGGGTTACAGCATTATATTCTTCACTTAATAAAAGAATAACAAGTTTGGAAATAAGATTTTTGAAAAAGTGGCAGAAAAACAACCAGTGAGTTTGACATTATTTCTAATAACCAGTTTTCCCTGAAGTTAACACCGAGGGGGACAGAGACTAGCTACAGTGATTTCTCCCACACACAGGGGGGTATTTATCAATTTTGCCTGTTCACAGTTTCTTTTTACCCCTTTTTTTTTTCACTTTGGTTTTCGTGGACATGCACCAAATTTATCATTTGGTGCAAGTTGTTAGTAATTTTGGCTCAAATGTTGAAATCAGCTGTTCACAGCGCATTTTACACAGAACTAACCACCACAGAGGACGCGTATTTTACCCCTCGTGCAGCCATTCCGGGGTCCCTCCTGCAGTATATCAGCAAGCGACATGAGTTATTTTCTTTTGTGGGGTTTATAGCCACCATGTGAAATGGATTTTATTTTCAACTTGAGTATTTTTTTTTTTTTTTTGGTTACTTTAGTGCAGTGGTCTTCAAGCCGTTGGCTGTCCGGGCATGCTGGGAGTTGTAGTTTTGCAACATCTGGAGGTCCGCAGGTTGGAAACCACTGCTTTAGTGCTTACCTTTCCTGAACCTGTGTGGCCATGTCCAATGCTGGCTCAACGGAGGGTGAAGGTTCCTCAGAGACAACTATGTCGCAGGATAGTATTGAGCAGCCCTTTTAAATGTTTTTTGACGCCTTTACATTTTCTGACATTGCTAAGTGTGTTTTCCAAGTGCAAAATTTCTTGGCGGTGATTTGCACCCAAAAAACGGGATTTGCGCCATAATTGCGCCAAAGATCGATTGGCGCAAATGATGAATAACTGACTAAAGTTGAAATCACACACAGGACCGTGTGATTTTGAGAAAGTTGTCAAAATGACAGTGGAGAAGATGCGCCAAACTTACGTGAAAAAACACACATAAATCCTTTGATAAATACCCCCCCTTAGTACATACAGAAAAGAGGGGATCCTGCACCCCTATTTCTCTGTAGCACACCAACAATTAAAGGGGTTACCCAGGAAAAAACTTTTATATATATATATATATATATATATATATATATATATATATATATATCAACTGGCTCCAGAAAGTTAAACAGATTTGTAAATTCTATTAAAAAATCATAATCCTTTCAGTACATATGAGCTTCTGAAGTTAAGGTTGTTCTTTTCTGTCTAAGTGCTCTCTGATGACACGTGTCTCGGGCTCCGCCCAGTTTAGAAGAGGTTTGCTATGGGGATTTGCTTCTAAACTGGGCATTTCCCGAGACACGTGTCATCAGAGAGGACTTAGACAGAAAAGAACAACCTTAACTTCAGAAGCTCATAAGTACTGAAAGGATTAAGATTTTTTAATAGAAGTAATTTACAAATCTGTTTAACTTTCTGGAGCCAGTTGATATATAAAAAAAAGTTTTTTCCTGGATAACCCCTTTAAGAGCAGTGTAGTTGTGAATACAGCACATGTTTCTGTAATAAAATTCAGTACTAATTTATCTTATCGTCACATGTAGTACAAATTTATAGAAGTACAGAAGTTTTATGTAGTATACAAAAGCTACAGATCTGTCCTTTCTTTTCCTTTCTCTTGGCTACACATATCTTAAAAATGGGGGGTGAGATGACATAGGCTACCATGCAAAAAAAGGTATACCTGAGATTGACACATGACATCCATATGCCATAGGCTCCCATATTAATACATATACATTTAATACATATTTCACAGGAGGAAGTGATAATTATTGATTTTGTATGCTGGGAACTTACAATTAAAGCAAAGTTAAAGGGGTATTCTGGCCAAAGATGTCTGATCTGATCTTGGACCCCCCTGTAATGTCCATGCAGCACCCATATTCTATGCCGGGCTGCTGCTCCAGTCTCTGAAACCTCTCTGTGACTGGAGACGTGACGTCATGCCATGAAGGGGGTGGGGCGTGACGTCACATCTCCAGTCCCGGAAACACAGAGGTTTCCGAGACTGGAGCAGCAGCCCGGCATAGAATGCGGGTGCTGCACGGAGATAGCGGGGGTCCCAGCGGTGGGCTCCCCGCAATCACACCTCTTATTCCCTTATCCTTTGGATAGGTGATAAGTGTCTATGGCCGGAATTCCCTCGTAAGGGTGGAAACATGTGGAGAATATTATTCTTGAACGTTCGCTGCATATAATCTATAATATTCCATTGCTATTTACAGTTTTTCTTCTACAAAAAAATTGCAGTAGGAAATCTTTCTCATTAATAAGGCATTTTACACAGTGGACGTTGTATTGTCACTTCATCTTAGCTAACTTGTGCTGGTGTTTAATGGAATCTGTGTAAAATAAATGGCTGCATAATATAATGAAAAAATATTGTTAGGGCTAAACTAATTATATTCTTCTACTGTATATCATTTATATTCCTATTCTTCTCAATCCATTTATTTTTCCTCTAAAATACTATAGTTTTACCCAACTGTGAATAAGAGAGGAATACATCTTTGAAACAATGCATAAGTGAATCATTTGACAATTAATAAACCATTAATCTCTAACTTAGTTGAAAATGTGATAAAAAAACAAAAGTACCATATTGCATGCACTAATATTCCAGATGTTTTGACGCAGACTCACCATTTAGGCACAGCTACATCCATGCCGTATAATTACTATCATGTGACCAGCATCAAAACCGATGTTCCTCCTCGGCCAGTGATAGGCTGAGCGCACTGTCATGTAAAAAGCTCTGGCCGGCTTCTCACATGACAGTGGGCTCAGCCTATCACCGGCCGAGGAGGAACATCGCAGCGGCTGGTGATAGGCTGACAGCTCTCTGACGTTCCCGTCCCCAGGAAACAAGTGAGGCTAGTACCGGACTAATGGGAGGTAAGTTAAAGTTTATTTTGTTTATTTTTTGCAGCCCGGGCATAGGGATACCACACAGTATAGAGCAGTGGTCTCCAACCTGCGGACCTCCAGATGTTGCAAAACTACAACTCCCAGCATGCCCGGACCAGGGCATGCTGGGAGTTGTAGTTTTGCAACATCTGGAGGTCCGCAGGTTGGAGACCACTGGTATAAAGTGTCAGCATCGGTGGCCCCAACATACAGGACAAGGAGAGAAGCGCATGCGGGTGACATGTGAGTAGTACCCTGATGGGGACAGCGCTGGGCTAATAATTAATTGGGGGGGGCAGAAGAGCGCTCGCGGGTCACATAGGATTAGTTCCCCGATGTGGGGACTGCGAAGCACTGGGCTGATGATACATTCATTCCCGAGGGGGAGGGGCCAAACCGGTATTGCGGTATGGGTTAAAATTCATATCGTGCAGCACAAACATTTCGGTATTCGGTATGAACCGGTATACTGCCCAGCCCTATAATCTATATATATAAAACTCAACGTGTTTGTGTGTGTGTATGTATGTATATATGTATGTATGTGTGTATGTTCCACAAAAACTTTCAAACGGCTAAAGATATTAACATGAAACTTGGCACACGTTACTTATATTTCAACAACAAACATAGGATAGGTAATTTAACCCTTACTCACCCCCATTTGCCAGGGGCGGGGCTTAGGTTTAAAGTCCCATACAAGTCAATGGGAAATATATGTTACTGCATAACTTCCAAATGGCCGGAGATATTTCGATAATACTTGGTCACATGTTACTTAAAATCCACTTAAAATATAGGATAGTTAATTTAACCCTTAACTACCCCCATTTGTGAGGGTCAGGGTTTTTGTTAAAAGTCCCATGCAAATCAATGGGAAATGTATGTTCCCATATAATTTCTGTACGGCTGGAGCTATTTCAATACCTGGTACACATATTACGAGTCAGGATATGAGGACGGGATAGGAGGACGGGATATGAGGACAAGATATAAGGTCAGGATAGGAGGACGGGATGGGAGGACGGGATGGGAGGACGGGATGGGAGGACGGGATGGGAGGACGGGATGGGAGGACGGGATGGGAGGACGGGATGGGAGGTCGGGATGGGAGGTCGGGATGGGAGGACGGGATCGGAGGTCGGGATAGGAGGTCGGGATAGGAGCTCAAGATTGGAGGACGGAATAGGAGGACAGGATAGGAGGTCGAGATAGGAAGACGGGATAGGAGGTCGGGACAGGATGTCGAGATAGGAGGTCGGGATGTGGGGTTGGGATATGACAACAATATATGAGGACTGCATATGAAGTCAAAAGCTTCCTCCTTTGTTTATTTTCCTCCCCAAAAAGGATTTGGAAGGAAAAACCGGGCAACGCCGGGTACTCAGCTAGTCAACTATAAAATCCCTCCTGGCAGCTCCCAGGCATCACCCCTTCCCTCTTAATCTACATGCTGCTACATCTATCTCTATGGGGTCAAGACATATAAATTTCAGTGTGGCTAAAAGCCCATGCCTGCCACTTCAGCTAATACAGATAAATACAAGGCATACACAAGAACCCCTACATTATTCTCTTAATAAAAGCCTAAAATAGTTATACGCTGTCTGTGAGGATGTGTTTATATTAGCTCAATTGTGAAAACCACAATAAAAACATTTGTACAGAAATTTTGGTAAATTGCAACAAAAGCATAACCAAAATATGGTAAAAACCTGTAACAAATGCCGTAAAAATTCAATGTGTCAGCACAGCCTGAAAGCTTCAGATCTTCGTAAGACACCTCAATTATCGGTGAATCACTTTCTCTAAGGAAACAGACTTTAAGAAAATGCATCTAAACTGCATATTGTGTGAACTGATACCAACCGACTTATGATTCTCACAAGGTGATCCTATTAGAAGAATTGCAGTTATGAGACTCAACCTCCTCTCTCTGCAAAGCCTGAGGATTCATGAAAAATAAAGGAAGCCGTAGAAAATAATTTCAGTGTGGAAACAACTCGCCTCCTATGTTAATTTAGAAGCAATTCCCTATTAATATAAATAAAATAAAAAGCACAATGTAATATACAATTTCTTTTAATTAAACATCAGAAGAAAATGAAAGTCGGCGCTCACCACATCTTCAGAGTATCTTCTTTTATTGTATACAGGACAGGACGACATGTAGTGGAGGGGGGGGGGGGGGGACCACGAGGCGACAGCACTGTTTCGCACACTTACGTGAGAGAAGATACTCTGAAGATGTGGTGAGTGCTGACTTTCATTTTCTTCTGATGTCTTCAGTCAGAGCACTACGAAACGCTTCTGTGTTGGTGCACTACGAGTCACAGTGTCATAGCAGTGCCGGACTGTATCTCTTTTCTGATAATTTTTTTTTTTTTTTTTATTGCCTACAAATTAGAGCAGTTTTCTACTAGTTTTCTTAAAGCAAAATTAAATGTACTGCAATGGAAACATTGACAGAGCCAAAAAAATGCACCTGGACCTGTCCTCAGCAAATTTATGTAAATTTCATTGTCACATCAAAGACATAAGTTAAGTTGTAAAGGATCACTCCGGGATGTGAAAACCTATCCCCTATCTTAAGGATGAGTTAGATCACGAGCGGCATCCCTGCATGTAACGAGCGTTTTCGACGACAACACAAAGCTTTTGACACGCCCCCTCCATGCAGTTCTATGGCAGAGCTGTATGGAGGGGGCGTGTCGAACGCAGCTAGGTGCGGTGGTAGACATGCCCCAATCATGCTGAGAACCGGAACACCGTTCGGGAGATTGCGGGGGGCCACAGCGGTCTGATCTCCGTGATTTAACATTTATCCCCTATCCTTAGAATAGGGGATACATTTTTACATCCCAGAGTTATCCTGTAAGTCACAACAATTACCCTCTGTCCTTTATGATGTGTGCAGACTTATCCAAGGAAAAATTAAATAGAAATTGCAATTTTAGGACATTAAAACAAAAGATTGCATTCATGTCCAGGCTAAGTAGAGTAGTGTACTAAGACTGACTTATTTCTTTCAAAACCCAAGTGAAGCATCTCAGACAGGTGTTCAAGATCAGTAAAACTGAAGCAGAAACTAAGTGCAAGAAAAGTGATTCAGCTAATATGTTGAAAAAACATATGAAGAAGAAACAAGAAACAAAACCTGTAAAGGGAGGGGGGGGGGGGGGGGGTTTACTCCACGTACTGTGCTGTACAATTTACATGTTAACCTTTATTAAGCAAGTCTGTACACTCAAAACTATACCCAGCTGGTATTGTTTTCATTAGAATTTAATAATAAAAAAAATGACAAATCAGAATTGCTTGACATTACTGTATTCTGATCCCTATAACTTTTTAGACTTCTGTGCCTATGGAGTTGTTAAAGGGATCATTTTTGCACCTCAATCTTTTGTTTTTACCATTACAATTTCGGTGTAGATGGGACACGTTAATAGCTTTTTATTCTATTTTTCCTGGTATGTGATATCACCAAAAAACACAAATCTGGCATCTGGTATATTTTTTTCATTTACGCAATTCAACGTACAGGATCAATAATGTTATATTTTAATAGTTTAGATAATTTCATACATGGTGATATCAAATGTGTTTTTATACATTTGTGTTTTTGTTTTTTCATTTATATGGAAAATGGGGAAAGGAGGGTTATTTGAATTTTTTGATGGAAGTTTGTTTCTATATATTCAAAAATGTGATTGCTCGAATAGATCAATGCAGTAAATGTGCACTGTATTAATTTGATAGATTATCACTCTATGGGTATAGTCTGCAATAGCCAGACTGTATCAGTAGTAGAGTCCCACCAGCCATGGAGGCCTGGAACAGGCTTAAGGCTACCAAGACAATGGAGCAGCGCAACGGGATTGCAACGCAGGGAGCTGATCTGAGCCACTGCAACATCAATGCTCAGCAGGGGCATTTGGCAGTGGCATTTAAACAGTTAATAGCCATCATCAGAGATTGCTCCATGGCAGGTACTAGCAGTGGCCCTCCACTGTCGAAAACAGCTGGGAACTGTTGGCTCGAGTCCCAATATACCCTCTTAACAGCCTCATGACGAAAGTGAACATTATAGGTCCTTTAGGGGTTAAACAAATAAATGTCAGAAAAAGTTTTCTCTCATGAAATGCAGGAGGGATGAGGGATAAAATGAAAAGGGTTGCAATAATTTATCCGCTGAATAATTTCCTTTCAGTGATAATTTGCCTACAAGTAACATCTGCCTGAGCACTCGGTGGATATTTTATATTCTCCCTGGGCCATGTTATGCTCCATTCTACACATACTGCTCTCTCCAGAGAGGTGAGAATTATAATTCAGAGAGACATCAAATGTTCTAAACATGAAACTAAGATTAATGATGAGGGGTGATTCATACTGAGCTCCTTAAATAGGTGACAATAGCAGATAATCGCTAATGTTTATGCCCCTTTTCAATTTAATTTTGATAATGTTAAATTATTTTCTAACAGGAAAAGCCAAATCTGGAGGTAGGTGACTTTATTTTGACAAGGAATGGAAAGTTCCAAGAATTGGGCATAAATTATTGCTGGGGTAGGCCATCGCTTTATGATCAATTGAAGTTCTCTTTGACCCTCACCAATCAGCATAATAAAGTAGAGGTAATGCTAATGTAGAGCTGCATCTCCTTCTAAGCCTCCCTCTGCACAGCATTTACCAGCTATCCAACCATACAGGGAATTTGATGTGTGCCGGCAAGGAAAACCATGTAAGGGAATACTGCACTACACCAGCACTGCATCTTCTTTATTCTCATGTTCGGTGGGGATTCCAAAGATCCTAGTGATAGGTCACCATTTTATGACATAGGTATGAGATTAATTTGACTGGGTAATATTGCTAAGACAATGGAAGAGAGAGGGAAAAAAAAGCAGAGATGGTGCTATATAGTGCAGTTAATCCCAATTTTTGGGGTTGGACAGTTGTTCCAAAATTGGAAAATTGCTCACCTATGGGTGTTGTGCAGGCAGGCACAACACTGGCGATCGCATGTAACAGGTTGCAGTATCGGGCAGATGCCGGCCGTTGGTTCCGCTGTGCCAGCGGGGAAGATACAGGAGGAATTAGCTGGTTCTGGGATTACCTGGCGAGGTAATTTGATTTCGGCTAGAAGGCACACACCGAGAGTAGTGAACAATAGCAGACTTTATTAAGTTGTATAACTTGGAGTGCAAATGGGACAACGTGTTTCAAAGTTTCATCCTTCTTCAGGACCTTAAACTTTTCAGGACGTAGGGCGTATGCATACGCCCTGCATCCCAAGTCCTTAAGGACGTAGGGCGTATGCATACGCCCGGTGGGAATTCCGGTCTCCGCCGCTAGCCGGTTGGGGACCAGACCGGGATGCCTGCTGAAATCATTCAGCAGGCATCCCGGCACATCGCCGAGGGGGGTCCTGAGACCCCCCCCCCATGTCGGCGATTGTAGAAAATCGCATGTCAATTCAGACATGCAATTTTCTGCTATTCCGGGCTGATCGGGTCTCTGGTGACCCTATCGCCCGGAAAATAGGGATGATTGGAGCTGTCAGTGACAGCCCCAATCATCCTGAGGGATAGGAGCGAGATTGCAGTGCTGCGATCTCCTTCTATCCCCTGCCATTAGTCAGAAATTAATGCCATGGAAACCCTCCGCTCTGCTCACCCATGGATGTCGGGCAGAACGGGGGAAGAAGATGGCAGCGGGTACCTGATCAGAAGATGCCGTGGAGGTTGCCGATTATCGTTGGAGACTGTGGAGATCAGCGGCGCAGGTAGGGAAGCGACGGTGGGGCGGGGGGTGGAGGAAGGGGGCAGTAAAGCAATCTTTACTGCTGCCCTTCTAGTGGTTGCCAAACTGCCAAAGGCTGTCTGGGCATGCTGGGAGTTGTAGTTTTGCAACATCTGGAGGGTCACAGTTTGGAGACCACTATTACAGTGGTGCCCAAACGGTGGCCCTCCAGATGTTGCCAAACTACAACTCTCAGCATGCCTAGACTGCTCAGGCATGCTGGGAGTTGTAGTTCTGTAACATCTGTCCCTTCAGATTTTGCAATTTTCATGAAAATTTTGAAAATTGCTGCTATACTTTGAAGCCCTCTAATTTTTCAAAAAGTAAAAATATGTCCATTTTATGATGCCAACATAAAGTAGACATATTGTATTTGTGAATCAATATAAAATTTATTTGAGATATCAATTTTCCTTACAAGCAGAGAAGCTTCAAAGTTAGAAAAATGCAAAATATTCAAAATTTTCATGAAATTTGGGGATTTTTCACCAAGAAAGGATGCAAGTAACAACGAAAATTTACCACTAACATAAAGTAGAATATGTCACGAAAAAACAATCTCAGAATCAGAATAATTGGTAAAAGCATCTTAGAGTTATTAATGCTTAAAGTGCGAAATTGCGAAAAAGTGCAGAATTGCGAAAAAAGGGCTGCGTCCTTAAGGTGAAAATGAGTTGCGTCCTTAAGGGATTAAGAAGAAGGATGAACCTTTGAAATGTGTTGTCCCATTTGCACTGCATGTTATACAACTTAATAAAGTCTGCTATTGTTCACTACTCTCGGGTGTGCACCTTCTAGCCAAAATCGGATTTTTCAGCCGGAATACTGCGGTAGCCTCACCAGGTTATCCCAGAACCAGCTATTTTTTCCTATTGATAAGACAATGACACACAAATAAAAAAAAAATGAAAGAAAAACATTCTTGTTATTCCTAAGACTCTTACAGTTAAAGTACTATCCACAATATAGACTTGCATCTGGTTGATATACAAATATTATGGTACTTTAAGATAGCATCATATGAAATAAGAGGTGTTCCTTACTCTATTATTTTAAAGGGGTATTCCGGCCTTATACATCTTATCCCTTATGCAAAGGATAGGGGATAAGATGTATCACCGCAGGGGTCTTGCCGCAATCTCGGTGCAGACCCCAGCATTCTGCCCCTGAGACCGAAACGTGATGTCACGGCCACACCCCCTTGTGAGATCACATCTCCTCCAATCGTGACTATGGGACCACTGCAATCATTCATCTTATCCCCTATACCTTGGATAGGGGATAAGATGTATATGGCCGGAATACCCCTTTAACTAATTTAATACTAGAAAATAAGTCTGTGTGAATGAACGCTTTCTGTATTTATACTTTTGTAATCGCTATGATAAAATAGCTGTAGAACGTCCAACGTGCCTATCCCCTTTATCAGCTTTTACTGTTCTTTGACCAAAACATAGGAAAAGCCTAAGTGGTTGAACGGGCAAAAGGTGAGTATTTTTTACCATCACCCTAACTCCTTCTAAAAGTAGAAAATGTTCTCAAGATGTTCCTTTTAATGGGAGGCATTACAGTATTGAATCAAGTACAAAGAATCGAAAAAAAAGTAGGACAAGACCTAAGAAAGGAGATTAAAGCTGGACGATATATGGCAGATGGTTATAGCCTGGCCAAAATGACACATAAGCAGGAAACCGTAAAAAGATAAGAAAAAAAAAAGATTTCAGAGAAACAGATATTCGCCTAGATACCAAATCTGTATACTTTTTATGTTGTATAGTTTTTACACAATAATAGCACATTTTGTGAAAAAATATTTAGTTTTTTTTAATATAAATTGTGTTATTTAGAGTTGTTTTTATTAACACTATTTATGAAATATTATGTTGCTATTCAATGTCACCAGTCTTCCAAAGTATTATTATACCCAAGCAAGTAGGCATATAGCCATGGCATAACTGTGTGACTATGTTGCCCATAGACATCCTGTGATTGTATTGTGGTGGTGCAATGGTAGACCCCTCCTTCTGCTAAACTCCTAAATATTTCTAATGATTCCAGTATGTAAGGGCCTCTGTTCCCAGTTTCCACAGCAGGATGTTGGTTGCGCATTATATCCAGTATCTGCTGCTAATGATACAAGTGCAGCTTTTAGACAGCATCTCTGTTTGTCTTAGACAAAAGTTTGAACAAGAAACTATATGACAAGAATTATCTACAACCTGCATTCTCCTCATTCGCCATTCTTGGTGCTAATTTTTTAGAAGAACTATTACAACAAATCTTAGAACCCAAATTCACCACAATCCAGTATCATATTAACTCAAAACTACTATTCGAGAAAAGTAATGAATGCAAAAGAGACACAGATGGACATCCAGTAAGCAAGGACGGGGTCACGCCAGATTCCCACACGTTACGTCGCTCAGCGACGGAACGCATGGGGCTCTGGTGTGACCCCGTCCTTGTTTACTGGATGTCCATCTGTGTCCCTTGCCTAAGTATCTTTCAGGAATATCTTTACTTTCTGTATATTTGATTATTGTGATGCAAGTTAGGTGTTGAAGAGGCAGCATATTTTTGTACATTCTGTGGATATTATATTACTGTTTGCATATATTGCACTGGGGTCACTTACCTGTGGGAGGGGGTTCATGGCCCTTCCCCAGGGTTGTGTTATGCTCTGGTGGAGCAGTTTTAATTGTTTTTAAACGTCTCCAAATATAATTTATGTATATGTGGATGGTATATGTGCCCTAATAAAGCTTTTGTATTCTTCTAATACCCTAGTGGTGAGCGCTCTTTCGCAGTGATTACTTTTCTCCAATAGTTGTTGTGTTTGTTCACTGTAGCTGCACCCCTTCATATATTTTACTATAATATAGCGTTGAGCCCCCCTTAACTATTTGTTATTAACTCAAAACTGTCTTTACCCCATATATTTTCTGTTTGTTTTCTCACACATTTTAAATTTAATAATTCAGAACAGCCCTTAAGTTAAGATCAAAGGACTATTGGGCAGCCCCCACAAATTAAAGGGATACTCCACCCCTAGACATCTTATTCTCTATCCAAAGGATAGGGGATAAGATGTCTGATTGTGGGGGTCTGGCCTCTGGGACCCCCCACGATCTCCGGGCAGCACCAAGCGTTCTGAATATTATGTTTAGAGATGAGCGAATTGAATCTGACAAAGTCAAATTCGTTCTGAATTTCATGAAAAATTTGATTCGGACCAAATTCCAACTTCTACTCGATTTGAAATAATGAATTTCTTCATTAGCGACACCCCTGTGATCATCCTGTATAATGTATAGATGCGAGCGGCTTTCTCCTGCGCTCGCATCTCTGCAATAGATAGGACGATCGCAGCGGGTGTCAGGAGTGACATATGCTGTGATCTGTCCTAAACTGCAGGTACTACTGCTCCCAACATGGAGCACACTCTGCTCCATGCTGGGAGCTGTAGTACCTGTATTAATAGACAGACCGCAGTGGGTGTTACTTTTGACTCACGATGTGATCGTCCTGTATAATGTATATATGCGGGCGGCCGGCCTCTCTTCTCTGGTCCCACTGTAGTATGAGTATATGCCGTATATATACCTATTATTCATATTTTCCGCAGAGAGCTGTGAGTGGCTGGAACCATCTGGCCATTCACAGCTCTCTGCGGGAAATTTGAATAAGTTATGTGAATTCTATTCATATCACTGGCCGGCCAGAGTATAGTGCAGAGATGCAAGCGCAGGAGAAAGCCACTCCATCTCTGCAAAAGAAAGGACAAGCCCATCGGATGTCAGGAGTGACACCTGCTGCAATCTGTTTATTAGTACAGGTACTACAGCTCCCATCATAGAACAGTCTGTTCCATGCTGGGCGTAGTAGTACTACCTTAAAAATCAAAAAAAAAATTGAGGAAAAAAAAGTGAAACATTCATACACACACACAATATTGAAACACATTACTAATAAAAATATTTTAAAAATGTATTATAAAAAAATTATTTTTACATTTAAATGGTCCCTTTCTACATTTTTGTTATTGTTGGCTACATTTTTAGGTCCCTGCCCGCCCACATAAATTGATCCCTGTTAAAAAATTAACATTTTAATTATTATATTTTTTTTCTTTGGTGGCTTTATAATTTTTTATACACCCAAGAATGGAGTCTACATTTTAGGCTGCTTTCACACTGATGAGAATTCATCCGTTATTAAACATCTGTTTTCTGTATTGGTGTAATTAAAAACTGATATATAATAACGGATGAAATAACGGTTGCTAACAGCTGAATAGCATCTATCAAAGTAACGGGCATATTCATCCGTTACGACCCATTATAACATCCGTCATGTACAGTTATTTTATGGCCGTTTTAACAACTCTGCCTACAGACTCCCGCAACCGGGACTACTACTACTCCCATCATGGAACATACTTGTTTCCGTGATGTGAGTAGCCATTCCCCGACTACGGGAATCTGCCGGTGGCTGGGGAGGCAATATTAGTGTTTGTACTACTACCCCCATCATGGAACAGACTCTGTTCCATGATGGGGGTTGTAGTACATGGGCTGAGGGATTGATCGCACCAGGTCTCACTCCTGAGACCCAATGCGATCAGAAGTTATTAAACAGGGGAGCCGGTGGCATACTCCGCTCCCCTGCGATTTACAGTGTATTTTTACTTTTAAATTCCCTGCCGGGAGCCCTGAATGACCGCCACGAGGAGCCATTTAGGGCTTCCGGTCGGATTTTTAAACTACTAATTTGACCCTCAAATGTATGCGCCCCATGCATATTTATAATAATTCATTGGCCCCATGCATATTTATAATAATTCATTGGCCCCAGTGTGTTTATAATAATTCATTGGCCCCAGTGTGTCTATAATAATTAATTGGCCCCAGTGTGTCTATAATAATTCATTGGCCCCAGTGTGTTTATAGTAATTCATTGGCCCAGTGTGCTTACCCTTATCCCCCCCCCCCCCCCCCCAGTGTCAATATTTCCCCTCCTGCTGCCTGCTCCTCATGCTTTTGGACATGCTTTGCGGGACATGTCGGGAAGTGGTGGCGGAGAATGAATGAAGCCAACATGTCCCACGTGTAAGCTTCATTCATTCGCCGCCACCCGACATGCTCCCGCTGCTTCTCTGGTCCTAGCGCAATCAGCGAACAGCCGGGACACGTCTATTCTCTGCTGCTTATCTCTGTACGGAGATGTGCAGCAGAGAAAAGACATGTCCCCATGATGCGCTGATTGCGCTAGGAGCAGGGCAGCAGCAGGGATATGTCTGGTGGCGGCGGTGAATGAAGGCTTCATTCATTCACCGCCGCCGGTTCCTGACATGTCCCGGAGGGGAAATAAGGACATTGGGGGGTGGGTTTAAGGATAAGCACACTGGGGCCAATGAATTGTTATAAACACACTGGGGCCAATTAATTATTATGCATGGGGGCGTACATTTTGGGGTCAAATTAGTAGTTTAAAAACCCCACCGGGAGCCCTGAATGGCTCCTTGGTGGCGGCCATTCAGGGCTCCTGGCGGGGAATTTAAAAGTGAAAGGAAAAATACACCGTACATCGCAGGGGAGCGGAGCATGCCACCCGCTCCCCTGTTTAATAACTCAGAAGTGAGACCCGGTGCGATCAATCCCTCAGCCCATGTACTACAACCCCCATCATGGAACAGAGTCTGTTCCATGATGGGGGTAGTAGTACAAACACTAATGTAGCCTCCCCAGCCACTGACAGACTCCCGTAGCTGGGGAACTACTACTTTGATCATGGAAACAAGTATGTTCCATGATGGGAGTAGTAGTAGTCCCGGCTGCGGGAGTCTGTAGGCAGAAGTGTTAAAACATCCATAAAATAACGGTACATGACGGATGTTATAACTGGTCTTAACGGATGAACATGCCCGTTATTTTTGACAGATGTTATTCAGCTGTTAGCAACCATTGTTTCATCCGTTATTATACATCCATTTTTAATTACACCAATACAGAAAACTGATGTTTATTAACGAATGAATACTCATCAGTGTGAAAGCAGCCTAAAATGTAGACTCCATTCTTGGGTGTATAAAAAATTATGAAGCCACAAAAAAATAAAAAATTTTAATGTTAATTTTTAAACAGGGATCACTTTATGTGGATAGGCATGGACCTAAAAATTTAGCCGACAATAATAAAAATGTTAATATTGTGTTATAATTAGGGATCCACCGATATCGATTTTTTGGGGGCCGATACCGATAATCTGTGGAGGTTAGCCGATAGCCGATAACTTATACCAATATTCCGGTATAAGTTATCCGCTATTTATACCCCCCCCCGCGCGACACATCTGCAGATCATTGATTTAAAGCGGGCGCTTTAAATCAATGAACTGCAGCGGCTTTTGCGGTGCCATAGGCCGCCGCCGCACCCGTTTCTCTCCCCCTGTCTGACCGGGGGTCCTCCTGAGTCCCATCACTGCCACACCGCGCCCCCACCGCAGCGCCACGTCGCACCCCCCACCGCCCCGGCCCGGCCCCATTGCCTCCCCCATCCCCGGTTTTATAATTACCTGTTCCCGGGGTCCGGGTATAATTTCCTGTTAGCATGGATCCTGGGCCCCGGGAACAGGTAATTATAAAACCGGGGATGGGGGAGGAAATGGGGCCTGGGCGGTGCGGTGGGGGGGGTGCGGTGCGGTGCGGGGGGCAGGGCATTATCGGATTATCGGTAAGGTAATTGCCGATACCGATAAAGCCGAAAATCGTGAATATCGGCTGATAATATCGGCCAAATCGATTATTGGTCGATCCCTAGTTTGAATAAAGTGTGTGTGTGTGTGTATGTGTGTTTAACTTTCTTTTCTCTATTTTTTTGCATTTTTTAGGTAGTTCTACTACTCCCAGCATGGAACAGACTGTTCCATGATGGGAGCTGTAGTACCTGTACTAATAGACAAATCACAGCAGGTATCACTCCTGACACCCCATGCGATTGTCCTTTCTATTGCAGAGATGGAGAAGCTTTCTCCTGCGCTTGCATCTCTGCACTATACTCCGGCTGAACAGTGATGTGAATAGAATTCACATCACTTATTCCTATTTCCCCCAAAGAGCTGTGATTGGCCAGATGGTTCCAGCCACTCACAGCTCTCTCCGGGAAGTATGAATAATAGGTATATACACGGCATATACTCATACTACAGTGGGACCATAGAAGAGAGGCCGGCCACCCGCATCTATACATTATACAGGACCATCGCATCGGGTGTCAGAAGTAACACCCGCTGCGATCTGTCTATTAGTGCTGGTACTACAGCTCCCAGCATGCAGCAGAGTGTGCTCCATGTTGAGAGCAGTAGTACCTGCAGTTAAGGACAGATCACTCCTGTCACCCGATGCTATTGTTCTATCTAGATGCAAGAAAGCCGCATCTATACATTCTACAGGGCGATCGCAACGGGTGTCAGAAGTGACACTAGGGGCGATCTGTCTATTAGCACAGGTACTACTACTCCCATCATGGAACAGTCTGTTCCATGCTGAGAGTAGTAGTACTACCTAAAAAATAAAAAATAAAATAGAGGAAAAAAAGTGAAACACCCACCCACTTTATTAAACACATCATTAAAATACATTACTAATAAACCTTCGCTGAGAATTTATTTGGATCAAATCCATTTTTTTATTTGGCGAAATCAGGCGAATCAAATTTTTTAAAAATTTGCACATCTCTAAATATGGTCATAATGCTTGGTGCGGGTGGCCACGGTCATGACATCACACCACACCCCCCTTGTGATGCCACGCCCCCCCCCATTTATATCTATGGGAGAGACAAGGATACAACTTTTGTACATCTCTGGATGTCCTATAGAGATATATGGAGGGGACATGACAGCTATAGCTTCGGACTGTGATCGACAGTAATCCTCAATGGAGCGGAGATTGCTCCTTACATGCGGATTACCGAGGTGTAAGGCAGGAGATCTAAGGGGGCGGGGGGGGGCGATCTCATCAGTCTGACCCCCCGTGATCAGATACTGTGATAGGGGAAATGATGCCTAGTACCGGAGTTCCCCTTTAAGCGTGGCTCATCATGTCATTGTTTTTTTATTGTTGTATATTACAGAACAAAATGTGTTTGTAAAAATGAGAAATTGTTTGCCTTGAAACAATTATCTCTATTTCCAACTTATCCGCAATCCTCTGCCCGTAGACATGCTTATTTGCTGCCCACTTGGTTTATTGAATTAACATCTGAAGGCAGAAAAGAAAAAAAGTCATGTCATTGTGGAAAGGCATTTTTCGTAGAATACAGCTGGGTTTATATTCATGACATGAATGATTAGATGTGTCATATGTGAGGCTACACGGGAATAAAGTAGCTGTAATAAAATATAAAGACATGATAGGGTGTATTTATCACCACATAAAACAAGCTGGCATTTTAATGTCTTAAGCCGGCTGGTGTACCCATTGATCTTACAAAGTTTTGTGCCTAGGTTGGATTTTTTATTGCATCGGGTCTATATATTCCTTTAACTTCTATAAAATATAGTTCAGCTTTTCCCAGTGTCACAGTGAAGTATCAGGATAGACCAACAGTAAAAATCATTGATTCACAGTTAAATTCTATAAAACAGAATGTAGAATTCACTGACCTTTAAGAATCTATTAAAAGTAAAGGTACCTGATGTAAGCGCTGTTATTGTTAAACACACTTAAAAAATGCTTACCTGGGGATGAAATCAATATATGTGTTCCGGCCAGAGACATGTTTTATTGATGTGGCAAAAAGCAGCAGGAAATTCCAAATGCACCTGTACACTACATGCTGTGTGCTAGGCGTGATGCTGGCTGCTCATTAAGTGATATATGACATATTAGTATGTATGCTTGATAGCTTACTGGTTTTGTGTGTGGTTATCCAGCAAATATTTCGACTTTTAGGTAATCTTGTGATAAGAACAAACATTGCATCTTGTTCCAATGCACGTATCCCTCATTTCCCACTTGGTTTTTGTTCTGATTTATACTTCTTCCCAGCAGAGAATTCTTTCGTATATTGTTACCACTCTGTCTGTATACTATGAACAGCAACATTGAAACTATTCATGAGTAAAGTAAGTTTGTGATGGCTAGCCTAGAGGTGCAGAGCATGTCCAAAACGGTAGGTCTTGTGAGAGGATCTTTGTACACGGTGGTTGGTACAAACCAAAGACGGTTAACTGGTGAATCGTTGACAGGATCAAGTGAGCTTAAAGCTCAATAATGCACATGAGGAGTAAGAGCTTATCCATGTGGACCATGGAACAATGGAAGAAAGTGGCCTGGTCTGGTAAAACATGTTTTCTTTTCCATTGCATGAATGACTGAATGCGTTTACTTGAGGAAAAGATTTCTACATGCTGCCGGTGCCATTACAGATAAGCAGAGCCAGTAAGCCCCTTCCTCCAAATATAGTATGGCAATATAATAATGTTTTGTAGCACATAAGTTATATGTTAGGATTGATTAAGGTAATCAATATGGAAACACTTAATTCAAGCATTTTTTAGAGTTTTAATGCACTTTGTACACGAATATAATATTGTCACTATGACTATATATATATATATATATATATATATATATATATATGTATGTGTGGATATTGAGATGTCCACTATGAAGATTTTGCACTTTATGAAAATATTTGTTTACATGATATATGCACTTTATTAGATGATTGTTATCACTTTATGAGCACCTGATTTTGTACTTTGTAATGAGCACTTTGTTGGGTATTTAAACTCCTAATACTGAGTGTTACCTAAGCTTGCAAATGGCTCCATAGAGAGCAGAAACATTGCTTGTTGACTTGATATGATGGAATAAATACATGTTTGCTGATTCCTGGAGTGCTGCGTCTCTTGGTTGGATATATGTGTATATATATATATATATATATATATATATATATATATATATATAGTGGTAAAGTGTATGGGAAAGTGGTGGATGGGGTCTATATCTCACCTGGTTTCCTCAGCCAGGCACAGTAGCGGAAATCCAGAGGGATATAGTCTGCTAGGGCTTTTCTATTTGTCACATGGGCTGGATTACCTGGATTGGAGGACAGGTTGAAGGTGTCAGTGCTCTAGTCCACACCCCTAGTCCACTATGGGTTTTCCCTTCTCCAAGATGTTCTCAGGTGAGGCTTCCTGTGTTGATTGCTGGGGAGAAAGCCTTATAGGGGTACTCCTCTGGAAAACATTTTCTTTTAAATCAACTGGTGCCAGAAAGTTAAACAGATTTGTAAATGACTTCTATTAAAAAATCTTAATCCTTCCTGTACTTATCAGCAGCTGTCTACTACATAGGAAGTTCTTTTCTATTTGAATTTCCTTTCTGTCTGACCACAAATGATCTCTGCTGACACCTCTGTCTATGTCAGGAACTGTCCAGGGCAAGAGAGGTTTGCTGTGGGGATTTGCTCCTACTCTGGACAGTTCCTAAAAGGTGTCAGCAGGAAGCACTGTGGTCAGGCAGAAAGGAAATTCAAAAAGAAAAGAACTTCCTATGGAGCATATAGCAGCTGATAAGTACTGGAACAATTAAGATTTTTTAATAGAAGTAATTGACAAATCTGACAATTCTGGCACCAGTTGATTTTAACTGGTTGGGGGTGGAGCCCATTATGGCCCTAAGGACGGAAGCAACCTTATTACATTACATTCCGATCATTCTTATTTTCCGGGCGATTGGGTCACCAATGACCCGAAGGGGCCGGATCGCCGCAAATCGCCTGTCTGAATTGACCGGCGATTTGCGGCGATTGCCGACATGGGGAGTCTCAGGACCCCCCTAGGCATTGCCACGGGATGCCTGCTGACAGAAATCAGCAGTCATCCCGGTCCGATCACCGCCCGATGAGCGGCAGTGATCAGAAATACGGAGGGTGTACAGGTACGCCCTCTGTCCTTAAGTACCAGGATGCAAGGGCGTATCCATACACCCTCCGTCCACAACAGGTTAAAGAAAATGTTTTCCATTGGAGTACCCCTTTTAAACAAAGAACTGTTTGAGTTTGAGAGCTGAAGGAGAGACTGAGATGAGAAGCAGCCACAGCCAGCACTGCAGCTCAAACCTACCAGGTCTGATCCTTTCTGTATGGACAATTTGTGAGTTAGTTTGGGGCCTACAGTAGGATAGTGAGGTATCCTGATGTTTAGTTAGAGCCGGACAGGCTTAGGTTTTGTTGTTTTGCTTACACTATGCTTTGTGCCTAAAGTCATTTAAATAAACATCCTCTTGGATGTTTGAAACCCGCTGCCTGTGTGAATACTGTCACTGCCGACCCCACCGTGTGAGCTGATCCCTACAATTGGTGGACAGTGCGGGCAACCTGTTGCTAGGGGCAACGACATAAGAAAGCACTGCATTTGAATTTTGTGGACATTTAAAGCGCTAGAAACATATGTTCTTAGTGAAAGCTGCTGCACTGTAGGGCCCATCCAGCACAATGGAAGAGGGGTAAAGCAGATGATACAGGCTAACCTGAGGCATGAGCAGTCCATGGCACAACAACAGGAAACAAATTGCTTGTTAATGGAGCAGACTGCTGCGCTCCCAGAGACTGTTATGGCTCAGACCTCACGAATGGAGATAAGCCCCTCTGAGACTGTTAATGTTAGGCGGGCCATTCAGCGGGTCTTACAAAAAATTACACGGGATAACGATGTCTAGGCCTACCTCACCGTATTTGAGAGAGTGGCGGAGAGAGAGAGACTGCCAGTTGCAGAGTTGGCAGAAGTGATTGTGCCCTTTCTGACAGGTGAACTGCAAAAGGCCTACTATGACCTCAGGGAGCAGGATGTGCGGGACTATGCTAAACTAAAAATGGAGATCCTTGCTTGCCTGGGTGTTACTCCAGCTGTTCGTGCCAGAGTCCACAGTTTGAGTTACACCAAGGACAAACTTGCCTGGTCCCAGATGTATGACCTTATTCATCTGGTACAAAAGTTGCTGGAACCAGAATCCTTTACACCAGCCCAGATCGTGGAAAAGGTGGTAGTAGACCATTACTTCTGGATCCTCCCGGAGGAGCTACAACGGTGGGTTAGACATGGAGACAACCAGACTACTGAGCAGTTTGTCAACATGGTGGAAAGGTTCAACGCGACCAAGGACTACCTCCGTGATGCCCCTGCAGTAAAAACACCTTCCAGGACCATCAAACCTTTGACATCTGTGGTTAAGATAGTTCCAGCTGGAGGTGTGTGGAAACGTGTGAGAGGGAGCAGGGCTCTAGTGTTTGGGCGAGGGCAAAAGACTGATCCTGAACCCCAGGGGCCCCTCAGTCCTAGAAAAGACTCCCTGCTAAAGAGGTCAGGGACCCCCTCAGCTCTGGAAGTGTTATGAATGGGGACACTCAGCCGCCTATTGCCATCTTTCCACAGAGCCCATGGTGTGTGATGCTAGCCAGCTACAGTCGCTATATGCAGAACCTGCTTGTGTAGCCGTTCCAGGGTCAGAGACTGAGCCACATGTTTGTATGGTAAAGATAAATGACTGCTCTGTGAAGGCTCTCTTGGACTCAGGTAGCCTGGTATCTTTGGTTTGGGCCAGCCTTGTGGGACTGTGTCTAAAACAAACACATAAGAGTGCTATGCATCCATGGGGATATTGTAGCTTACTTACCCTGTGGGCCCCGTTAAGTTGGTGACTCCATCTGGAACTGTGACATACTGTATGCAGTTATATTAGGCTCTGATTTCCCATTGTTCTGGGAGTTGTGGAAAAGGGGTAGTACTTCTGCAGTTGGGTAAGAAACTCTGGCAGAATCTGTACCTCTCCCTGTTAATAATGGGACATGTGAGACAAACATTGGAAACAATGGTACCAATGAGGGGCATAATGGAAATGTGGGTCCACCTGAAATGTGCAGTGATGACCTTTATCCCTTGCAGGTGTTAGCTGGGGAAGAAAAAACAAATTCCCTATCTGGCCAACAGGTCTTAGATCTAGAGGTATCTCAGGGTAACTTTGGGTCCGAGCAATTGAGAGACCTGACTCTGGTAACTGCTCGGGCAAATGTCACGTAGTAAATGGTGTACCACAGGAACCAGAAGCTGACCATATATTTTCACATTTTGCCATGAATGGGGATCTGGTGTATCAGATCATCAAAATTAACAATGAAATTTTGGAAAAATTTCTGGTGCCAAAACCATTCTGACAAGTGGTACTGGACATAGCTCATAACCATGTGTTTGGAGAGCATTTTGGGACTAACAAAACACAAGAGAGGGTCTTCCGAAGGTTTTTTTGGCCTGGGGTGTATGAAGAAGTGAAAAGGCACTGAGTCATGCCCCACATGCCAATTAAGTGCTCCAACTCCACACTTCTGTAGCCCTTTGGTGCCACTTCCCATCATTGAAGTACCCCTTGAGAGAATTGCCATGGATCTGGTGAGGCCCATTGTAAAATCTGCTAGGGGACACCAATACTTATTGGTTGTATTGGATTATGCTACCCGGTACCCGGAGATGGTACCCTTAACAAACATGGCCTCCAAAAATATTGCTAGGGAGTTATTTTACATGTTCTCTTGTACAGGGATCCCTAAAGAAATCCTTACTGACCAGGGTACACCCTTTATGTCAAAGGTCATGAAGAACTATGCAAGTTGTTTAAAATGACTCTCATCCGTACCTCATTGTATCACCCTCAAACGGACAGGTTAGTAGAGAAGTTTAGCAAAACTAAAACATATGCTAGAAAAGGTTGTAGAAAGGGATGGCCGGGACTGAGACTTTGTTACCCTACCTTATGGTTCTGTAACAGCGAGGTGCCACAGGCGTCTACAAGGTTTTTGCCCTTTGAGTTAGTCTATGGCCAGCATCCAAGGGATTTGATCAAGCCATGGAAAGATTGCGAGGCTTTGGTGGCCACCCAGACTGGGGTTAAAGATGTGGTGAAACCAGTTCCCCCCCAGTAACAATAGGCGAGACATTGCTTAGCTGGATGATGTGGTCATTTTTTCTTCTGACTGGAAAAGTCACTTCTGTAAGGTACAGGCGGTGTTAGACGCCATCAGTGATGCAGGCTTAACCATAAACCCTGAGAAATGTGCAGTGGGTCTAGAGGAAGCAAAATACCTGAGTTATATTATTGGTAGAGGGCTGGTTAAACCCCAGATCAATAAGATTGAGGCGATACAGGTGAAGGCCTTCCTTGGCATGACCAGGTACTACCGGCGGTTCGTGCCCAACTTTGCCTTAATTGCTACACCATTGACAGACCTAACAAAGGGCGGTAAGTCCGTAATGTTGAAGTGGACCCCAGAGGCAGATAAGGCTTTTCAGAGCCTAAAGTCTGCCCTATGCTGAAATCTGGGGAAATGAGCACTGGCTGTTCACAAACAGTTTCTGGTCCAGACGGATGCGTCTGATACAGGTTTGGGAGCAAGTGGTAGATAGGGAAGAACACCAAGTAATGTACCTGAGGATACTGACCCCAGCAGAGAGAAATTATGCCATAGTGGAAAGAGAGTGTCTCGCCATCAAGATGGCATTAGAGTCCCTGAAGTATTATCTGCCGGCAGTGTCAGTGCAGCGCTCCCGGTCAGCGGGTCTGACCGGGGCACTGCAGACAGAGGAACGCCGCGAGCGCTCCGGGGAGGAGCAGGGACCCGGAGCGCTCGGCGTAACAGGGTACTGGGAGTATGGACCTGGAGTGGGGGGCCCCCGATCCCCGGCATCGGCGGCAGGATCAGGGCCCCCGAAGCGGAAACAGCGGCGGCGGTAGCTGGCAGAATCCGGCAGAGCTCAGTATTTAGCAACCAGTATGCCTCCAGCTGTTGCATAACTACAACCCCCAGCATGCACGGACATCCAAAGGGCATGCTTGGAGTTGTAGTTTTGCAACAGCTGGAGGTTTGCCCCCCCCCAAATGTGAATGCACAGGGGTTTACAGTGAGTTTCTCGCTGCAAGTTTGAGGTTAGGCAAATTTTCTGCTGCAGCTCAAACTCCCAGCAGGAAACTCGCTGTAAACCCCCGCCTGTGTGAATGTACACTAAATACACTACACCTACACAAAATAAAAAGTAAAACACTACATATACATATACTCCTACACAGTTACACCCCCCCCTCCAATAAAAATTAAAAATGTCTGGTACAGCACTGTTTCCAAAACTGAGCCTCCAGCTGTTGCAAAACAACAACTCCCAGTATTGCTAGACAGCCATTGACTGTCCAGGCATGCTGGGAGTTTTGCAACAGCTGGAGGCACGCTGTTTGGGAAACACGATTTTGGAATCGGAGGCAAGTGTAATTTTTGCATCCGGCCCCGTCCCTATGCAAATCCCTAATTTAGTCCTCAAATATGCATCTCACTTCGGAGCCCTGTCGTATTTCAAGGCAACAGTTTAAGGTCACATATGGGGTATTTCCGTACACGGGAGAAATTGCCTAACAAATTTTGGGGGGCTTTTCTCCTTTCACCCCTTATGAAAAGGAAAATGTGGGGTCTATCCCAGCATGCTATTGTAAAAAAATTTATTTTTTTCACTAACATGCTGGTGTTGCCCCATACTTTTCATTTTTACAAGAGGTAAAAGGAAAAAAAGACCCCCACAAATTTGTAGAGAAATACCCCATACGTGGACGTAAAATGCTCTGTGGGCGCACAACAAGGCTCAGGAGTGAGAGCACCATGTACATTTGATGTGATTTGCAGAGGGGTGGCTGATCGTTACAGCGATTTTGACAAATGCAAGAAAAAAAACTCCCACATGTGACCCCCATTTTGGAAACTACACCCCTCACCGAACGTAACAAGGGGTATAGTGAGCCTTAACACCTAACAGGTGAACAGGAATTTTTGTAAAAGTTGGACGTGAAAATGAAATTTTTTTTTCCACTACAATGCTGGTGTTATCCCAAATTTTTATTTTCATAAGGGGTAATAGGAAAAAAAGCCCCCCAAAATTTGTAACACCATTTTTTCAGAGTATATAAATACCCCATGTGTACCCCATGCACTTCAATGCACAGAATAGAAGGAGCGCCATTGGGCTTTTGGAGAGAGAATGGGCCTTATTTAGGGAGAGTGTCGGGTTTTTACTAGTGGGAAAAGTTGTTTCAGACTTGTAGGATTCCTCTCTATTTACTATTGGGAAAAGTCAGGAACATTTTCTGACCAGCTTTTTGTAGGTCGATATTTCCAGCCATTTACCATTTAATTCAATAGTAAATCGGTCGGGTTGTGAAACCATGCCCCTTTTTGGGCTGACCACGCCCCCATTGCGACAGAGCAAGCCCCTTTTGGCTTTTCACAATGCAATGTCTGGTTTGTTGGATTTTTTAGGCGCACACTGTCGCAAACTGGCGCAGACTGGTGCAGACATGTCTCAGACACACTGCGCCAAAATAACCAGACAAAAACTGGTCGGTTTCAGCTTAGTAAATGAGGCCCAATGTGTCTGGAATTGAAGGACATGTGCGTTTACAAAGCCCCCATGGTGCCAGAACAGTGGACCCCCCCCACATGTGTCCCCATATTGGGAACTACACACCTCACGGAATGTAATAAGGGGTGCAGTGAATATTTACACCCCACTGGTGTCTGACAGATTTTTTGAACAGTGGTCCATGAAAATGAAAAATTAAATTTTTCATGTGCACAGCCCACTGTTGCAAAGATCTGTCAAACGTGGAGTGTAAATACTCACTGCACCCCTTATTGCATTCCGTGGGGGGTGTATTTTCCGAAATAGGGTCACATGTGGGGGGTCCACTGTTCTGGCACCACAGGGGCTTTGTAAACACACATGGCCCTCGACTTCCATTCCAAACAAATTCTCCCCCCAAAAGCCCAATGGCTCTTTTTCTCTTCTGAGTATTGTAGTTCATTTCAGTGAAAAAAATAAAATTTTTCATTTTCACGTCAAATTTTATCGGAAAATTTGTCAAACACCTGTGGGGTGTAAAGGCTCACTGTACCGCTTGTTACGTTCCTTGAGGGGTGTTGTTTTGTAAATAGTGTGCCATGTGGGGCTTTTTTTTGTTGCTGTTTTGGCACCATAGGGGCTTCCTAAATGTGACATGCCCCCCAAAAACAATTACAGCAAAATTTGCTTTCAAAAAGCCAAATGTGGCTCCTTCTCTTCTGAGCATTGCAGTGTACCCGCAGAGCACTTTATGTCCACACATGGGGTATTTCCATACTCATTACCTCGTATTTACATTACCTCTTGTAAAAAATGGTAAATTGGGGGAAAAAACTGCATTTTAGTGAAAAAAAAATTCATTTACACTTCTGACTATACCGAAATGTTGTCAAACACCTGGAGGTGTTAAGGCTTACTTTATCCCTTGTTACTTGCCATGAGGGGTGTAGTTTGCAAAATAGTATGAATTTTCTGGGGTTTTTTATAAATTTTTTTGCTGTTATGGCACCATAGGGGCTTCCTAAATGCAACATGCCCCCCAAAAACCATTTCAGCAAAATTCACTCTCCAAAATCCCATTGTTGCTTCTTCGGTTCTGAGTAGAGATGAGCGAACTTACAGTAAATTTGATTCGTCACGAACTTCTCGGCTCGGCAGTTGATGACTTTTCCTGCATAAATTAGTTCAGCTTTCCGGTGCTCCGGTGGGCTGGAAAAGGTGGATACATTCCTAGGAAAGAATCTCCTAGGACTGTATCCACCTTTTCCAGCCCACCAGAGCACCTGAAAGCTGAACTAATTTATGCAGGAAAAGTCATCAACTGCCGAGCCGAGAAGTTCGTGACGAATCGAATTTACTGTAAGTTCGCTCATCTCTAGTTCTGAGCCCTCTAGTGCACCCACAGAGCACTTTACGTTCACCTATGAAGTATTTCCTTACTCGAGAGAAACTGGGCTACACATTTTGGGGGGCTTTTTCCCCATATAAAAATTCAAAAACTGGGTCTACAAGAACATTAATGTAAAAAAAAAAATATTTTGAATTTTCTCCTGCACTTTGCTGCTATTCCTGTGAAACACCTAAAGGGTTAACAAACTTTCTGAATGTGATTTTGTATACTTTGAAGGGTCATGTTTTTATAATGGGGTCATTTATGGCATATTTCTAATATGAAGGCCCTTCAAATCCACTTCAAAGCTGAACTGGTCCCTGGAAAATTCAGATTTTGAAAATTTTGTGAAAGATTTCAAAATTGCTGCTGAACTTCGAAGCTTTCTGGTGTCTTCCAAAAGTAAAAACATGTCAACTTTATGATGCCAACTATGGGTTTTCCCTTCTGCAAGGTGTCCTCAGGTGAGGCTTCCTGTGTTGATTGCTGGGGAGGAAGCCTTAAAACAAAGACTGTTTGCGTTTGAGAGCTGAAGGAGAGACTGAGATGAAAAACAGCCACAGCCAGCTCTGCAGCTCAAACCTACCAGGTCTGATCCTTCCTCTATGGACAATTTGTGAGTTTTTTGGGGGCCAGACATTAGGCCTACAGTAGGGATAGTGAGGTATCCTGATGTTTAATTAGAGCCGGACAGGCTTAGGTTTTGTTGTTTTGTTTACACTGTGCTTTGTGCCTAAAGTCATTTAAATAAACATCCTCTTGGACGTTTGAAACCCGCTGCCTGTGTAAATACTGTCATTGCCGACCCCACCGTGTGAGCTGTGTATATATATATATATATATATATATATATATATATATATATATATTCCCAAATGTAAAGGCAAAATACAGCACTCCAGCGATCCAGTAGCTAAATGTGGCTTATTCACACATCAAGAAAAGTACTATGTTTCAACCTGCTCAATGAGGTCTTTTTTAAGCATGCATAGTTCTGGTATTGGACAGGACTTCTGCCAGTTATATCTCCAGATTGTAATAGTTACTGGGGCAAGTAGAATAAAGTCACTATAGTGTAATTAGGCTAATAGTGTTAGTACTCCAGACTAGTCTAAACAGGGGTAAGCATGGAATGCATTTTTTTTATTGCATTTTTTAAAATGAAAAATAAAAATAAAAACAAGAAAAAAAAACTTTAACATTTATATGAATTCTTGTTTAGGAATACGAGGTCATTTTATAACCACTGATGTCATTTTCACTGGCCCTTCAGTCCCAATCCTCAGCAGAGCTTTTCTATTTGGCTATGCTGGAAGTGAGATTCAGTTGACGTTTTATTAATGAGTTGTCCTTTCTGGCTTCTTCTGTGTTTTGAGACACCAGAGATGCCAAAGTTTAGACATTTGGAACAGCCTGAAATCCATCTTACAAGTTCATCTGGTAATTCCATCAAAAGTGAACTGCATTCTCCGATAAGAGGCTTAGAGATTTGACAAGAGAAGATGACATTTGAGTCTGGAAATTCTATTACAGGCCAGCAATTGAAGATTTAGCAGCAACCATATGCATGTCACATTCTCCGAGCCAACTGGACACACATAAAAATCTACAATATGTCAGATTGGTGTCTTATTCTCCTAGGTCCCCATCAAATCCATAGCTGCATAACAAAACCATACAGTATCAGGTTGACCTGAGATAAGAGGAGGTCACACATAAGTATATAAATACCTTTAAGTACGTCAGCTGTGACCCACTTAATCCACACGTCTCAGCAGGACATTTTTATTACGACAGATTTTCTCAGTATAATGGAGGATGATTTTTGTATTTGTTTTAACTCTTTGAAACAAACAATTTAAGTGGCTTAGTAAAGCATTCAAAAAATATGGAAAGTACAGCCAAATTAGTGTCTCTTTCTATTGTTATTATTATTATGCCTGACAATGTTCATATGATCATTTATGTAACTTCAAATCCGCAGTGCATCCGGTGTGTATGAAAACACCTTAACTTCATAAGGACAAAGAGCGTACAGGTACGCCCTTGGTCCCTAGTACTTAGGGACTAAGGGCGTACCTGGTCCTGCTCCCGCAGTTTGAATTGCTCTGACGAGCTGAGTGTACTTCATACCCCGTGGCTCCCAGTTACTATCAGCATCCAGGACCCATTTTTAATGCCGGACAATGCCGATCGGGCCGATGCCCAGCATTACCCCTTTTGACGCCACAATCAAATTTGATTGCAGCGTCTAAATGTGGAATCTAATGTTTCTGGTTAGCTCAGGGAGCTGATTGGGACATCCTAGGGGAAATAGTGGGTCCCTATCAGCTGAGTGGCTGGCAGGAGGGCCCTTACCTGCCTCTTCACTGTCCGATCGGTGCTCTGATGCCCCAGCAAGCCTCTGCAAACTAGAACAGCAGAGTGTCGATAGCCCAGCATTGAACAGTGTATGCAATCCCAAGGCAGACATACAAATTTTGGTGCACTTAGTTATCATTTTATAAGTAATAAAATAACATCTACAAAAATTGGGTATCCTTGTTATCATATGGACCTTCAAAATAAAGATAAGTTTTCATTTTTACCGGAAAAAAAAATTACAGCTTTAAGTAATTTACCAATCTGTATAGCTTTCTGACTCTAGTTGATTTAAAAACATATTTTTTTCTTCTCTAGAGTACCCCTTTAAATCTAATACCACAGAATTATAGACATGTTAGGTATAATGATGTGAAAGTAATAATAGTAATCTTTATTTCTGTATCACATTATTTTATCAGCAATTTAAAGGGTACACAATCAGACATTATATAGTAATACACCTGCAGAGTACCCCGTATTGCCTGGTCTTCCCACCTAAACCTTGTGGGAGAAGGAAAACAACAATAAAGCTCTTGTCCTCATATCCTATTTTCATATCCCGACCTGATATCCCAACCTCATATCCTGTCCTCAGGTGGGGCTGAGCTGTGAGATTGTAGGCAGAAAATAGAAGGAATAGAAGTGGCTTTGCAGGGGCGTGGTTTGTGCGAGGGGTCATGGCTTGCAAGCTGGCCTGACTCATTCACCCGGAGATGCAGAGCTTTTGGAGTAAGGTGGGTCTGAGCTGTGAGAGAGATTGTGGTTGGAAAAAAAGGGCTGATAAAAGACCCGGAAATAGAAGGGGTGTGGCTCGTGATAGAGGCGTGGCTTGCAGACTGGACCAACACACTAGAATGGTGAGAGATGGAGACCAGAATGCCACACGAAAGGAAGTAGCAGGGGATCAAGCAGGTTAATTTAAGAAAAGTAATAATAATGATTTCCACCTAAAGTTTATTATTAAAGGGGTACTCTGGACCTAAGACATTTTATCCCCTATCCAAAGGATAGGGGATAAGATGCTTGATTGCCCCCCGCAATATGGGAGGGGGCGTGATGTCACGATACTCCGGGCCAGTGATTGTGATTCATCAGACCCGGAGCAGTGTTTTCTCCGGAGGCTGATGATAGCGGGGTGCTGCATGAAAGATTGCGGGGGTCCCCAGCGGCGGGACCCCCTCCCGCCTTTGGGGACCCCCGCAATCTTTCATGCAGCACCCCGCTATCATCAGCCTCCGGAGCAAACACCGCTCCGGGTCTGATGAATCACAATCACTGGCCCGGAGTATCGTGACATCACGCCCCTCCCATAGTCTTCCTGACCCTTTAAAAAAAACTGAAAAAAATAAAAAGAAAAAAAAAGCAGTCCTTTTATAGAGTGGAAAATGTTGTGTAGGGCTAAGTGATTAAAGTCATAACCTAAAATATTACCACGTGTACATATACAGCATTGGAATAGGAATAAACAACAATACAGACATAAGCCATTGATGAAGAGTGATGCTGTTAATGCAAACATAATTGCATCCTTTATTATCTCATACAACTCATTTAATTGGTTAATCCCCCCTCAAGCAGTAATAATGAAGACCAGCTTCTTTCAATAATTTGATACCAGTCCTACACATAGATGCTGAGAAAATATGAGGAACTTTACCTTATAGAACTGCTGAAACTCATTGGCAGCTAGTATCTTTGTGTTGAATTTAGTTTCTTGATACAGGATAATTGGATCGATGTCTGGATATTCAATGAAATATTTATATATTATATTCTTCCTCACTATCCCCGGGGAATGTTTCTGCATGCTGGGAAGGTGAGAATATGAAGTCTTCCCTACCAGCCCACAAATAGTACCCTGGGCAGAGAGTTATACTTCCCCATTCCCGTCTTCTCCCGCTGTAATCACGCCCCCCCCCCCCCTTTTTGCATGATTGACAGTCTGGGCACAGCACACGTCGTCGCTCTGGTTTGTCTACTTAGGGACCAGTGCGGTGACCAGGGCTGAGGTCAGGCTGTGATACACACTAAGGGGCATAAGAGCCAAGGCAGATGGGACTAGTTAAGTATAGCACCCCCCCCTGGGGGACTACTTACGGGCTGGCGGGGGAGACTTTCTAACTTCATATCCTCACCATCCCTGCAGGTAGGAACGTCCCCTGGGGATGGTAAGAAAGAAGATTTTACCATATATAACACATGCCACACATTATATATGGTAAAATCTCATGCTAGGTTCCCTTTAAAACAATAAACCTTTCCTTACCTACCACCACTCCCCTGGTGCCACAAGAACCATTTTCCTGGACCTGCTTCAACACGTTACACTTATACTCAGCTAATTGCTGGCCACAGCAACGTATTGAGTCCTGGCTTGAGTTTCTCCCTTCTGTCTAGGCTCAATACATGTCATTCCTGCCCTTTACTGAAGCTACCTTCCTTTGCTGCTTGTTTGTGAATGTTTTTGCTTTCAATTTTGGCTTCAGTAAGTGAAAAGCCTATTCCATCATGCGGAGGTCAGATCAAAGACTGGGCCATTAAAAAATATTCCATGTCTTTACCTTAAGAAGCTCTTGGGTTTCTTTTGAAGTGTGATTTCCGTCATTATCCATCTATACAGTGCATTGCCTATCTATTGTTTTCGCAGCATTTTGCTAAATTTCTGAAGAAAATGTAACCCTATACACGTCAGAATTAATTCTGCTACATCTATCTGCAGTCACATCATCAATACACACCCAGTTCCATTAGCAGCCATACATGGCTATGCCATAACACTGCCTCCACTATTTTTGACACATGATGTGATATGCTTTCATCAGCTTTTAGTCCCCTTTTATACACTATTCTCTTCTCTTCATTCAGATACATGTTAATCTTGTCATCTAGCCATAGAATTTTGTAACCAAACTAGGCAGTTTTTTTAAAAGATGTTTTCTAGTTAGTTTCACCTAGCCTTTCTCTTTTAACAGGTTAACGGTGATATACTAAAGATCAACATTTAAAACACTCTTCTTTAGCTGATCTGTCATAGAGTACTTTGCTGCTAATTTATTATGAGGCACATCTGTTAATAAATTAGTCACATCTAGGGCTCCCCCTGGCCTCAGACTGAAATCTACACCAGCTAGGAGCTGGTGTAGATTTTAGTTACAATTTACATATCTCATCCTTGTATCCTTTTCTCAGGTGAGACTGAGTTGTGATGAAGAGATTGTAGGCCGAAAATAGGAAGTGTGGTTTTGTGGGAGTGGGTGTGAATTGCAAGCCAGACCAATGCAAAAAAAAGGGTAGAAAATAAGAGGGGTGTGACTTAAGTGGTGGGTTTGGCTTTGTGAGAGGGGGTGTGGCATGCAGAAGTGGTTTGGCTGGACTAACACTCGCCAGGAGATGCAGAGCTTGTGGAGTAAGGTACTGGAAGTCCCACATATTTGCATGGGACTTAAGACAAAAACCCCATCCTTCATGTAAGGGGGTAGGTTAGGGTTAATTTAACTATTCTATATTTTTTATTTGACATAAAAGAAATGTGTATTAAGTTTCATCAAAATATCTCCAGCCATTTCGAAATTATTCTGGAACATTCATTTATCATAGACTTGCATGGTACTTTAAACAAAAACCCTGACCCTTGCAAATGGGGGGTGGGTTAGGGTTAATTTATCAATCCTATGTTTGTAGTTGACATATAAGTAACGTGTACTAAGCATTATCAAAATATCTTTAACCTTTTGGAAGTGATGCTGGAACATACACACATACATACATACACAGAGTTTTATATACAATGCTCAAAAAAATAAAGGGAACACTAAGATAACACATCCTAGATCTGAATGAATGAACTAATTGTATGAAATACTTTCGTCTTTACATAGCTGAATGTGCTGACAACAAAATCACACAAACATTATCAATGGAAATCAAATTTATCAACCCATGGAGGTCTGGATATGGAGTCACACTCAAAATCAAAGTGGAAAACCAAACTACAGGCTGATCCAAGTTTGATGTAATGTCCTTAAAACAAGTCAATTTGAGGCTCAGTAGTGTGTGTTAGACATGTGCAATTTGTTTCAGCACGAATGTCTAATTTACCGAATTTTCGGACCAATACGAATGCACGAAAACATATTTTGAACATTCCCGAATAGCCACAATAATACGAATAGCAAAATAACGAATGCATTCGTTATCCGTAAACGAAAGTAAAGAATTCATTCTAATTTTTTTATTGGTCCTTGCGCTAACACTGTTGCGCTACACACTCTTTCTGTTACTGTTACCAGGGTGCCTTCAGCTGTTGCAAAACTACAACACCCACCCAGCATGCCCTGACAGCCAAAGGCTGGCTGTGCATGCTGGGAGTTGCAGTTTTGCAACAGCTGGAGGCACACTTTGGAAAACATGCGCAAAGCTTTTTAATTCATTTTCAAATTCCGCTCGCTTTTTTCAGAAATGGGTTAGTAGGTCAATGACATGCATAGTAATTGCTGTGGGAACATTTTTCATTCATAAAAACCGCAGGCTTAATTGGATAATTGCCGTTTAGAACGTTGGGACCCCAAACATTCTAGACAGCAATTATCCAATTAAGTCTGCGGTTTTATGAATGAAAAATGTTGCCACGGCAATTACTAAGCATGTCATTGACCTACTAACCCATTTCTGAAAAAAGCAAGCGGAATTTGAAAATGAATTAAAAAGCTTTGTGCATGTTTGCCAAAGTGTGCATCCAGCTGTTGCAAAACTGCAACTCCCAGCATGCCCAGACAGCCTTTGGCTGTCAGGGCATGCTGGGTGGGTGTTGTAGTTTTGCAACAGCTTGAGGCACCCTGGTAACAGTAACAGTGTTAGCGCAAGTGACATGACATGTTGTACATAAATCCCCCGACAATCAAACACATCGATCAAACACATCAATCATTGATACAGCATTCATTCATTCATTCATTCATTTACTCATTCATTCAACATTACATTATGTATTAATAATAAATCACATAATATTATATTATCTTACCTGTCTTCCAATGTTCAGATCTCTGTGGCTGCCCTCTTTTCCTGTACACACACGCTCCCTATAATGGTCCCCTGCTTAAAAAAAGATTTACCCGAATGTCCCCGAATACCAAATGCATCTGAAAGAAAATAAAAACCTGAATACCGAATGTATCCAAAAAATCAAAACCGAAAATATTACCGAACCAAAAATTTTTGATGCGGGCCAGTCCATAGCATCAATGCTTTCTTCTTGCAGGAACTACTGACACACTCCAGCCACATGAGGTCTAGCATTGTCTTGCATTGACAATCAATTTCACATGCTGTTGTACAAATGGAACAGATAACCGGTGGAAATTATAGACAATTAGCAAGACAACCCAATAAAGGAGTGGTTCTGCAGGTGGTGACCACAGACCATTTCTCAGTTCCTATGCTTCCTGGCTGAAGTTTTGATCATTTTGAATGCTGGCGGTGCTTTCACTCTAGTGGTAGCATGAGACGGAGTCTACAACCCACACAAGTCGCTCAGGTAGTGCAGCTCATCTAGGATGGCACATCAATGTGAGCTGTGGCAAGAAGGTTTGCTTTGTCTGTCAGCGTAGTGTCCAGAGCATGGAGGTGCTACCAGGAGACAGGCCAGTACATCAGGAGATGTGAAGGAGGCCGTAGGAGGGCAGCAACCCAGCAGCAGGACCGCTATATCTGCCTTTGTGCAAGGAGGGGCACTGCCAGAGCCCTGCAAAATGACCTCCAGCAGGCCACAAATGTGCAGGTGTGCACTCAAATAGTCAGAAACAGACTCCATGAGGGTGGTATGAGGGCCCGACGTCCACAGGTTGGGGTTGTGCTTACAGCACAACTCTGTGCAAGATGTTTGGCATTTGCCAAAGAACACCAAGATTGGCAAATTCGGCACTGGCGCCCTGTGCTCTCCACAGATTAAAGCAGGTTCACACTGAGCACGTGTGACAGACATGACAGAGTCTGGAGACGTGGTGAATGTTTTGCTGCCTGCAACATCCTCCAGCATGACCGGTTTAGCAGTGGGTCAGTTATGGTGTGGGGTGGCATTTCTTTGGGGCTGCACAGCCCTTCATGTGCTTGCCAGAGGTAGCCTGACTGCCATTAGGTACCGAGTTGAGATCCTCAGACCCCTTGTGAGACCATGTGCTGGTGCGGCTGGCCTTGGGTTCCTCCTAATGCAAGACAATGCTAGACCTCATGTGGCTGGAGTGTGTCAGCAGTTCCTGCAAGAGGTAGGCATTGATGCTATGGACTAGCCCGCCCGTTCCCCAGACCTGAATCCAGTTGAGCACATCTGGGACATCATGTCTCGCTCCATCCACCAATGCCACGTTGCACCATAGACTGTCCAGGAGTTAGCGGATGCTTTAGTCCAGGTCTGGGAGGACATCCCTCAGGAGACCATCTGCCACCTCATCAGGAGCATGCCCAGACATTGTAGGGAGGTCATACGGGCACGTGGAGGCCACACACACTACTGAGCCTCATTTTGACTTGTTTTAACCTCCCTGGCGGTATGATTCTGTCTGGAAATGTGTACCAAAAGCGGTACAATTTTTTTTAACTGAATTTCACATCTCCCTCCGCCCATTTCACATCTCCCCCGTCACATTCCCCTCTCCCTTGTCACATCCCCCGTCACATTCTCCCCCCTCCTTGTCACATTCTCCCCCCTCCTTGTCACATTCTTCCCCCCTTGTCACATTCCCCCCCTTGTCACATTCTCCCCCTTCATGTTACATTCCCCTCCCCCTGTCACATCCCCCCCTTGTCACATCCCCCCTTCATGTCACATCCCCCCTGTCACATTCCCCCCCTTGTCACATTCCCCCCTTGTCACATTCCCCCCCTGTCACATTCCCCCCCTGTCACATTCCCCCCCTGTCACATTCCCCCCTTGTCACATTCCCCCTTGTCACATTCCCCCCCTGTCACATCCCCCCCTTGTCACATTCCCCCCCTTGTCACATTCCCCCCTTGTCACATTCCCCCCTGTCACATTCCCCCCCTTGTCACATTCCCCCCCTGTCACATTCCCCCCTTGTCACATTCCCCCCCTGTCACATTCCCCCCTTGTCACATTCCCCCCCTGTCACATTCCCCCCTGTCACATTCCCCCCCTGTCACATTCCCCCCTTGTCACATTCCCCCCCTGTCACATTCCCCCCTGTCACATTCCCCCCCTGTCACATTCCCCCCTTGTCACATTCCCCCCTTGTCACATTCCCCCCCTGTCACATTCCCCCCTTTGTCACATTCATCCCCTGTCACATTCCCCCCTTGTCACATTCCCCCCTTGTCACATTCCCCCCCTGTCACATTCCCCCCTTTGTCACATTCATCCCCTGTCACATTCCCCCCTTGTCACATTCCCCCCTTTGTCACATTCATCCCCCCTTCTCACCTTGTCCTGCAGCAGCACACACTAGGTTTGCCGTCAGATTTCAAACCTAGTGTATCTGCTGCAGAACAAGCCCTTTCCCCTTCAGCCAATCACAGGCTTTACACCACTGCGGCCTGTGATTGGCTGAAAAGTGAAAGGTCCTAGAAGATGAATAGTGAAGAGAGGACACCCCGGACCGCACGGAGGGGAACGACATCTGCAGGGACCGGGACTAGGTGAGCAAAAGGTTTTTTTATTTTACTACTTCTTCCTTTTACACTTAGCTCAGTGTTTTTCTACCAGGGGGCCTCCAGCTGTTGTGAAACTACTACTCCCAGCATGCCCGGACAGACTTTGGCTGTTCGGGCATGCTGAGAGTTGTAGTTTTGCAACAGCTGGAGGCCCCCTGGTAGGGAAACACTGACTTTTAGTATTTTTCTTTACCTGCTCTGGCCGGCCCCCGCAACGGGAGCCGACCAGAGCAGATAATCGCATGTTTTCCCGGGGGGCCGCATCGCTATATCACATTGCTTTTGCTATATATCGTGCAGCCCGGCCGGGAACTCTGCAATTCTACCCCGAGCGTGACTCGGGGTTACCGATCCTGGCAGGGAAAATTAACCCCGAGTCACGCTCGGGATTACCGCTCAGGAGGTTAAGGACATCACATCAAATTTGGATCAGCCTGTAGTGTGGTTTTCCACTTTGATTTTGAGTGTGACTCCATATCCAGACCTCCATGGGTTGATAAATTTGATTTCTATTGATAATTGTTGAGTGATTTTGTTGTCAGCACATTCAACTATGTAAAGACGAAAGTATTTCATACGATTAGTTCATTCATTCAGCTCTAGGATGTGTTATTTGGCCGCCAAATTGCAAGCTAAGTATCTCACTATTTCATTACTGCACCATAGCTGAATAGTTTCTCATGTTGTATCTATATACTCTTGTTTTATCTATATCTTTGTGCTAGCAGTGTGCTGCTGTATTCTCCTGTTGCTGTATATTTAGCCCAGCAGCCTGCACCTGTAAGCCAGGTCCGTATAATGGTTTGGAATCAATAGCGCTGGCTAACTTATTCTTTGTTTGTATTACACATATGGGGGAGTGGCTACCTCCATGTTGGTTCTTGCACCCCACCCACCTCTATCAGGTGTATATAAGGTGATTTGGATGTTCCAGATCCTGCAATGCCTGCTGATCTATTCACACAGAGGCATATTCATAGTGTAGGGTCCGTCCCAGTGAGATCACCTTACCGTGGTGGAACGGTCCAAGCTATTTGGCCGCCAAATTGCAAGCTAAGTATCTCACTATTTCATTACTGCACCATAGCTGAATAGCTTCTCATGTTGCATCTATATACTCATGTTTTATCTATATCTTTAGGCTAGCAGTGTGCTGCTGTATTCTCCTGTTGCTGTATATTTAGCCCAGCAGCCTGCACCTTTAAGCCAGGTCCGTATAATAGTTTGAAATCAATAGTGCTGGCCAACTTATTCTCTGTGTATATATATATATATATATATATATATATATATATATATATATATATATATATATATATAAGCATTTTGTTGCAGGAAATGCTACCTTAAAGAAATTTTATTTTTGGATTAATATTTGATGCAATTTCTTGCTCCGGACAGCGTAGCTATTTTAGTAAATCTCCAAGTACAACTGAAATCTCAGAGCTTACAAAAATGTCATGTGCTTTATGCTGTGGAACCATTTAGATATAAACCAGCAGATAAATTCAAGAGAAGATTAGTCAACATGAGTGCTAAAATTGCTCATTGATTTTCAGCCCTTTATTGCAGATTATTTCACATGCTTCTCAATCCCTTGTTCGGCTTTCAGTATTTTTGCTGGGATTTGTGCTATGTTTTATTCTCTACAAGGTCTACAGTGATGGTACTCAGCGGGGTAGTTTATGATTATGTAAATTATGATTATATTATAGAAACATCATTTGTACCTGTTGTACAGGGGAAAAAATACACAAACCTTAATTTTATTGCTTTATATTGCTTGTTATTTGTTCAGTGTGAAAATATCTAAGAACTTAAATCTCTGTGTGTCTCTCACTCTCTGAGACATGAGATATTTATCTTAAGGCTAAGTTTCTACTTGTTTTTTTGTCCTGTGTTTTTTTCGGTTAAAAAAAAACTCCTGAAAAAACGCCAGTGCAATTTCCTGCGTCTGGCGTTTTTTTCTGGTGTTTTTTTTTCATTTGTTGAAATTGCATCTTGGCAGTTTTTTTTGGTACCCAAAATTTGTTGTGTGTTTCACTTTTTTTCTCTATTTTTTTTACATTTTTTTAGGTAGTACTACTACTCCCAGCATGGAACAGACTGTTCAATGATGGGAGTAGTAGTACCTGTACTAATAGACATATTGCCCTGGGTGTCAGTCGTGACACCTGATGTGATCGTCCATAATATAGCAGAGATGCAGAGCGGCTCTATACAGCACTCAAATCTCTGCTCTGTACTCCGGCCAGTGAAGTGAATAGAACATCATTCATTCATATTTCCCACCCAGAGTGGGGATTAGCCGGACGATTGCAGCCAATCACAGCTCTCTGAGGGAAATATGAATGAGTGAGTGGCCGGCCGGAGTATAGTGCAGAGATGCGAGTGCTGTATAGAGCCGCTCCATCTTTGCAATTGACAGGACAATCGCATCGGGTGTCAGTAGTGATACCCGCCTTGATCTGTTCTTACCTGCAGGTACTAGTACTCCCAACATGGAGCACACTCTGCTCCATGCTGGAAGCTATAGTACCTGCATTAATAGACAGATTGCAGCGAGTGTAACTTCTGACACCCACTGCGATCTGTCTATTAATGCAGATGCTACATCTCCCAGCATTGAGCAGAGTGTGCTCCATGTTGGGAGTAGTAGTACTTGCAGTTAAGGAAAGATCACAGCGAATGTCACTTCTGACACCCGCTGTGATCCTCCTGTATAATATATAGATGCGGCGCATGCTCTTCTATGGCTCCCTGCACTGATGTATATATACACATATTCCTATTTTCCACAGAGAGCTGTGATTGGCTGGAACCATCTGGCCAATCACAGCTCTCTGTGGGAAATATGAATAGGTGAATATATACGGCAGTGAAGGGGACCATAGAAGAGCAGCCGCCCACATCTAAAAATTATACAGGAACGGGCGATCTGTCTATTAGTACAGGTAGTACTACTCCCAACATAGAACAGTGTGTTCCATGCTGAGAGTAGTAGTACTACTTAAAAAAAGGTAAAAAATTAAGAAAGTAAAAAACACACACACTACATTTTTATTATTGTCGGCTACATTATTAGGTCCCCACTCGCCCACATAAATTGATCACTGTTTTAAAAATGTATAAAAATGTTGTTATAAAAAAGTTGAATTTCGTTAGATACAATTTTTTTTTATGGTACCCAATGAAATTTTATTAAAAAAGGAATCTCCATCACTTTTTTGGATCGCTAAAGTCCAAAAAAGAATAAAAACCGCCTGCAAAAACGCCAAAGTTAAAACCCATGTATAGTTTTTCTCCCATAGAAGTCTATGGAAGTAAAAAAAAAAAAAAAAACGCCAAGAAAAACACCACGATTTTGACAAAAAAATCGCCAGTGGCTCAACATGCTGCGATTTTGGAAAACCGCCAAAAAAGAATGAAAAAACGCCAAAAAAGAGTGAAAAAACACCAAAAGGATAAAAAAACTAAACAAAGTGAAAAACGCCAAGTGGAATAAGAATTTTTGCGATTTCTCATTGATTTACAGCTAACATTTGGCCGCAGCGTTTTTTGGCCGAAAAAACGCCATGCCGGCAGAATTGGCGTTTTTCTTGGCGTTTAAAAAAAAAAAAAAAAAAATATTTTTTTTTAAAAAGTAGAAACTTAGCCTAAGACTTTTTGACAGAACCAGCTAAGTTTTCTAAGTTCTGCTTACAACTATCCCACCAACAACATGCTAGAGTAAACTGGAGGATTATGGCAATTTTTAGAGGGAATAAAAAATCCACAATGAGCTTGCGCAAAGTGGCCAGTGATTGCATAAATTTGGCTGATGATGCCATACACACTTACAAAAAAAAAAATGCTTCCAAGCCAATCACACGTTTGGCAGACAATAGCTTTTGTATGGCTAGCTTAAGGGCCCATACACACTTTACTCTTTCAGCTGTGAATTCATTCTGAGCAGAATCCGCTTACAGCAGGATCCCATTGGTCTCAATGGGATTCTGCTGCTTAGTGAACTGAACTTCAGAATCAGGTCCAGATTTCACAGAAAGAATTGACACGTTTTTTTTCAGCCAAATCTGCCCTAAGAAGCTTATTAGTCAATGGCCGACCCTATCTGCCGACTGTTTAAATGACCTCACATAGACAACCATGACCCTATAGATATAAAATAGCAACCGATAACCCAAGTCATCAAGATTCAGATGTTCACTTACAGAGCCACTGTCTATAGGTGGCGTTAGGGAAGCAGTTTTCTTTCCTCTAAAACAGTGGTCTTTATAATGCGATCCTTTAGATATTGCAAAACTTTCACAAAGCTTTCCAGGCTGTCCAGGCATGCTGATAGTTGTAGTTTTGCGACATCTTGATGGCCGCAGTTTAAAGACCACTAGTCTAAAGGAACTTCATTGCATTATACAAACTAAATAAAGGCAAAAAAAAACAACCAACACCTTTACAAACACAAAACTTAGGAGTATGTTCAGTCTTTTAACATTTGTAAAAATGTAATTTCCTTTCCTGACAATGTGGTAAGAGCACTACAAAAGACAACAGAAATGAGTAACAAATTCTTTCTGTGCACCTAATACCCTGTCACTCCTGTAATATTCTTTCCAAAGTAGTTTATATAGGTCAAGTCCTGTGGTGGATCAGCTATTTAATCACAGACGGGATCTGAAGAATGTTTTAAAGCAGTGGAACAAAGAAATGAACAAAAGTAAAAAGAAGAAACCAAATAATCAGATACAAATATTGAATTATTGCCTTAATAGAGTAATGTGCACACGCAACAAATAATCAGTGGGTGTCAACATTCATTAACTTGTATCATTTTGTAATGGGAAATACTTCTGAGGTATCCTTTGAAGGGTCTCTGTTATAGAAATGTTTTAGTCTTGGGTAAAAGCAATAATACTAAATGAGCTAAACACAGTGTCAACACAAGTATATCTACTGATGTAGAAGCATAACCGATCACGCCTACCTACTATAAAATACTGCCGCAATCTGAAGCTTTGTGAAAGTGGGGCTAGGTCTGTACCAGAATTCGGCCTCGAAACATAAACAGGAATGTTTCTATTCACTGACAGCAATTGGATTTTAAAGAGAATCGGTTAGCTGCAATTCATGTTCCTATCTGCCGACCCTGTTAGAAAGCTATGAGGGCAAGAAGACACATGAAGACACTGCTTTCATATATCTGTCTGTGCTTCCATAATGTAAAAATGCCAAGTGTCATAAAAGTGTTCCTAAGAGTCTTAAGTGCTGAGGGCTGAAACATCTCCTTCTCAACCATCACTGTCCCTGCTTGATTGATAGTCAGCTTGCAGCCAAGCCCTGTTTACAAATCTTACGCCTGCACCTAATTTGTATGCATGGCACAACATCAAGACTTGGGAACAGGGCTCAGCGCTGGAAGTTCAGTAATGACTGTCAATCAATGAGGAATAGCGATTGGAGGGGGAGCAAGGAGATGTTCCAACCCTTAACACTTCAGCAGCTTGGAATTCCAGCAGCAATAATACCACATGAGCTAAACATAGAGTTAACCCAAATATAACTCCTGCTGTAAAACCATGGCTTACCTATTCTGAAATACTGCAACAATCTAAAGCTCTGAGAAAGTAGGGCTAGGTCTGTGCCAGTATTCAGCCTTGAAACTTAAACAGGAATGTTTCTATTCACTGACAGCAAACATTTTAAAGAGAGCTACAATTCACGTTTCTATCTGTTGACAGTCAGCTGGAAGCCAAGCCCTGTTTCCAAATGCCCCTGCACACACTTTTGTATGCACAGCACAGTGACAAACCTTGGGAACAGCTCTGGAAGCTCAGCAATGACTGTCAATCAATGAGGGATAGTGATGGGAGGGGGAGCAACATTTCAGCAGCTTGAGAATGTCTCTTTAACATTTGGCACTAGACAATAAAAACATTTTTCTATGTAATGGAAGCTCAGGTATTATGAAAGGTAACATGGCGTGTATGCTGTTGCTAACAGTTATCAAACAGTACCAGCAGTTTGAAGCATGACTTATAGCTGCCAGATTCCCTTTAAAGGGGTTATTCACCATAAGGTGATTTTAGTACGTACCTGGCAGACAGTAATGGACATGCTTAGGAAGGATCTGCACTTGTCTTGGGGCTAAATGGCTATGTTGTGAGATTACCATAACACTGTGGCTAGCTTTTTGTGAACTTGTATTTCCTGTTTGACTTTTTCTTTTTTTTTTACTACAAATCCCACAATTCCATTTTCCTCCTTCCCACACATCAGCAACCCCACCCATTGAAACAAAAGACCTGTGGTTTTCAATCAGGGTGCCTACAGCTGTTGCAGATCCCTCCACCCATTGAAGCAGACAGGCTCCCTGTCATCAGCTGACTAGTGAGTCAGGTCTCGGCCGCATTGCAGCTGGGAAAAATCTGAGACAACAGTCATTTTGTATGCTGCTAAAAATAAATATTGGAGTGAAAATCACATTGTGAGAAAACCGTCACACACAGGTACAGAGACTATATTATGAACTACACTAGCTTTACAGCTCCTGTAGCATAGTCAAATAAATATGTTTCCTGGAATAGCCCTTTAAGTGTAGGGTCACTTGTTTCATGCTGCAGCAAATACACTGCGGATTCAGCTAAGAGCAGACACACAGGGCTTCCCTGCTGCAGCCCTGTGTGTGCAGTTAGGTTTGGAGGCAAGCACACATGTCACAGTCATGTCAACACGCTGGGCCTTCCTCCAAACCTTACTACACACACAGGGCTGCAGTAGCCCTGTGTGTCTGCTCATAGCAGAATCCGTAGTGTATTTCCTGCTACCTGGCAAATTTTCTTCAGCATGAAGTATGCTGCGGATGGGCTACATGTAACCCTACCCTAAGCAGGAATTGAAACATTATCAAATTAAATAAATATGGACAGTACCTTTAATGCAAAATATCCTATTTTTCATTATACATACAAATATCATGCTTTGTTGATACTTTGGGTACCACTGTTAGGGCCCTATTATATGGTGATTATCGGTCGAACAGGCTGATATTGCTCTGTGTAATAAGTGCAACGATCAGCTGATGAATGAGCAAACAAGCTTGTCCGTCAGCTCATTGGGTCAAATCATCATCCATTGGTCGCACATCTTCCTGTATAATACAGAATGTGCGTCTGACAGCTGGTTGACCCAAAGGGCCGCATAAATGGTCCAGTGATTGTTTGTGTGGTCCTCTCCAAAGAAACACTCAATCTTTGTGATGGGCTCTGTAGTATAGAATCTGTAAGATTGGTGCTGGTTTACATGGCGGCTCCAGACAACACATATATATATATATATATATATATATATATATATATATATATATATTTTTTTTATGAAAATGGCTATACTCCAGAAATAAGCAGCACCAAACTTTAGATGCCTTTTACTATGTCAATGTCTGGCTTCAGGAGAGCTTTAGAATATGGCTAAAGAGTATTTTATAGACTTACTTATGCTTTTTGTGCCAATTGATTTGGTTAGCTTCTTTTTAAGCTTGTGCCAAGAAGGGTTCTGTGGAGGTCTCCTTCAAGTTTTTCAGCATTTTTATGACAATAAGGCCATGTTCACACATCAGAATTTCCATGCCGGATTCCACATTGATGTTGAGCACAAAGATTCCGCTGCAGCAGAGTTCCGTTAAATTCTGCAGGATTCTGCTGCTCTGTGCACATGGCGGAATTTCTACGCCAGATGTGGCTTTTTAATTTAGGACAGTTATAAGATAAATAGGCTAGTTTTTATGGCCCTATTTTTATCCCTTTGTAAATATGGAATGTGCTGTTAACAATAAGGTATGTAAATGAATGATCCTTTAAATTCATATCGTACATTTGCAAACATGTTGCTTATGCATGGACTTTTGAGTCGCAAAAAAAGTTTTCAATAAAGTATCAAAGTTAAAAAAAGGAGATATAAATTCTTTAAAAGACAATGCTTTCTTTTGAGGGAGAGTAATTTGCACATAATTTCTATAGAACATCGCTTCTTCACAACAGAATATGGCCAGGGAAATTCCAGGTGACCATTCCATGCGCAGAAGGCTCTGACTAAATAGGTTGGCACTAGGACTGCTCGGACATGCTTCATCTCCATTAAAGGGGTACTCGGTGGAAAACTTTTTTTTTTTTTTTTTTTTAAATCAACTGGTGCCAGAAAGTTTAAACAGATTTGTAAATTACTTCTATTAAAAAAATCTTAATTCTTCCAGTACTTATTAGCTGCTGAATACTACAAAAGAAATTATTTTCTTTTTGGAACACAGAGCTCTCTGCCGACATCACGAGCACAGTGCTCTCTGCTGACCTTAATAACTGTCCAGAGTAGGAGAAAATCCCCCTAGCAAACACATGCTGCTCTGATCAGTTCCTAAAATGGACAGAGATGTCAGCAGAGAGTACTGTGCCCGTGATGTCAGCAGAGAGCTCTGTGTTTCAAAAAGAAAACAATTTCCTCTGTAGTATTCAGCAGCTAATAAGTAGTGGAAGGATTAAGATTTTTTAATAGAAGTAATTTACAAATCTGTTTAACTTTCTGGCACCAGTTCATTTAAAAAAAAAAAAAGTTTTCCGCTGGAGTACCCCTTTAATGGTAATGCGTATTCAAGCAGGTTGCGAGAATGCTTTCCGAATTTACAGTTTAGTTTCTGCTGTGGAAATTCAGCTGTGTGCACGGTGCAGCAGAATCTAATTGAAAACAATGGGAGGCTGCTGCAATGGAATTTTCACGCCAGATGTTTCCGATGATGAAATTCTGCTATGTATACAGTACAGCAGAATCCCATTGAAAATATTTTTTACTCCGGATTCTGCTCAGAAATTCCACCTTGTGATCAAGCTTTTACAGTACTTTACTCTTCAAGTGAATGAGTTTTGTTGAAAATGATCAGGTTCATATTTGCTGTACAGTACTTTCTTGTACATACTTTTTTCTTAGTATATTATAAAAGCACAGTGTGTTGTTCCCAAGGCTTTGTGTATTACATCTTGTAGACTAGAGCTGGATGAACTGCAATAGACCAGGATGGGACTAATGGTTATTTGATGCTTATACTTGACTAGAGACAATGCATCACCCTTTCCAAAAGCAACAGTGTCCGGGATACATTGTTTTCTTTCTATGATCATTTTCTTCTGAATACGTTTAGTTACACCTCGGTGGAAACAAGACTAATGGTCATTTCTTTAAAATTGCACAGTCCGGTCCTTAAATATAGAACTCAATGTGCTCCTGTGTGCTGTTAGAGGAAGACATAACTGCAGATGTTTTGTAATAAAAAAAGATATTTTCATATCTGGAGCATTGAAACAAGATATCTGTAGTGACCCATCTCAGTATAAATATGTCATATTCTATATGTACTAAAAGAATAAATGGCATAGCTGCGGTGTAAGGGGAAACAGATCTTGTGATCATACTTGGACCCAAAGGTCTCTCTGCCCTATAATATGACAGTATTATTATAATAACACAATAGAATGTGGTCATTTATTATAACTGTACAATGAATGAGCAAAAATACAGCCCTCTAGTATATTAAATGTATGTGCACTGCTGCTTTATTGGGCATTCAATGTACAGTGCTTTGCTACAGTATCATGTTATTCCCAAAGAGTTTGAATGTGAAGGCATTGCCCACTGCTCTGTTCAAAAGGAAAAATGTGACCCCTGTTGTCATGATTGTAGGGGATTGCAGTGGTTGAACCCCTGTTGATCAGACACTTGTCACCTATGCTGTAATCAGGTAAGTTATTGCTTTAAAGGGGTACTCCGGTGGAAAACTTTTTTTTATCAACAGGTGCCAGAAAGTTAAACAGATTTGTAAATTACTTCTATTAAAAAAAATCTTAATCCTTCCAGTACTTATTAGCAGCTGAATACTACACAGGAAATTATTTTCTTTTTGGAACGCAGAGCTCTCTGCTGACATCACAAGCACAGTGCTCTCTGCTGACATCTGCTGTCCATTTTAAAAACTGTCGAAAGTAGGAGAAAATCCCCATAGCAAACAAATGCTGCAAAGGTAGGCAGACAGGGCCACTGTACAGGAGTCCCCAACGGTTAGACCCACCACAATCAGGACTTATTCCCTATGCTGTTGATAGTGGATAAGTGTCTGATAAGTTCAGTTCCCCAAACTACCCCTTTTAACTGCAATGCCATTATCATTTAGCTTATAGCACAACAGTAATCTGTGTACAAGTAATGATTTTAAAACTCCCTTCTCTAAATACCTATTCTGAGGGTCTGTTTTCCCTGGTCCCCACACTGTCTGCCAAGGCCTCCTGCTTGTCTCTTGCGAAACTGTACCTAGAACCAGACCCAGAGCCATTACATTCTACAGCTCTGGGTCTTGCACTAGGTATGGTTTCCTAATAGACGTGCGGGAGGCACCCTACACACATTGTTTTCATAAAACAGCTCTCAAAAAAGGTATGTAGAGCTCTATTTTTTAAATCCTCACATTTAAACAGATTATCATCATGCTAAGGGCTGCACTATAGTAAAATAAAACATACGTTCCAGCACTCCACAAGTTCCAGTAAATTCAAGTGATTTATTTAACATTGTCAATGCATTAGGGAGTTGAAATGTTGGGAAGTTGAAAAGTGTCTATACCATGAATAGCCTTATTTATTTTTGGCTACATAAAGGTTACATAAAACTATAGACAATATGGTGAGAAAAAGCAGGAATCACACTCACCAGACTGATGAATCCAAGATAGGAAACTTTATTCAAGTTGTGGATAGTGCAACACACACAGAAACATATGTTCCAATTGCAGGGAGGGAGAGCAGCCGCTCTCAGGACACGGGGGCACACCACTGAATGGCAACTGAATTTGCTCCTTTTTGAATCTGCACCTCCAGCGCAATCCGCAGCAGCTGTCCACTATTAGCAGTGAAGACATACCTGGTTTATAGTGCAGAGAGCTTAGCAGTGCCTGATAGCTACCTGTCCCTGTTTTTCCATTCCTTACTTAAAACTACGGACACCTTTGAAAGCCACCTTTGTTATCCTTACTTTGTACTATGGTGCAAAAACTTTTCCCCATAGGTCTTTATTAAAAAGTGTGGTTACTTTAGCTTCTATAGGCTCTGTAAGGCTCTGTAAGCTCTGTCTACTATCACAAATTGCCTTTTGTGTGCTATCCTCTCTTTCTCCAACTTGTGTAAACTGGCCCCCAGGGTTTCTCTCCTTCTGTTCACGGTGTGCTGCTATCTTCAACACTGATAAGGCAGAAAGTATATCTGATGGACTACTCCTTTTCTTAATAGCAGCTAAGTAGTAGGAACCCTTTTATAAAGACTATTTGGAAAGTTGTTTCACTTTGCATTTAGAAAACAAATCCACATTTATCAACAATAAAAAATAAGTGCAAAGATGTCTATAGCCAATAAATATTTAATAGGGACTCTAAATGCAATGCTATTTTTATCCACAAATAACATATTGAGAGCCGTTCAGTTAAAGATTCTGTATGTGTATTAATTTTTTTTTTGTATTGTCTCTTCTGCATGCCACCTGTCAAGGTTTGTCACCACAATCGATTTACACATTGGAACATATCTGGACCAGGCTCTTCCTATTGTGGCAGCTAATTAATCTCACCCAATTTCTTCTGCAGCCCACTTGTCTATCCTTTGTGTCAATCACCATATGCCGGTGCTGTATGCACAGTGTCCTCTGGTTTCCTGTGTAGTCTGCCTGCTTTCCCTGTTGACATACAAGGGTGTGAGTTATAATTACATCTCGTGGCTCTGCAGGAAATTCATCTGGGATGTGTTATTCAAAGCAGCAATACACATTTCTGCACAGATTGAGTGATAAGCAGCCCTGAGAGAGGGCAACCTGACTATTTAAAATCTGTCTTGTGCTCTGCAACGGAATAGTAATTACTGGATATATTGATTTGCAAACTAAGCGTATTAACTCCATGCTTTTTTATGTGTCTGGTATTAGAGTTTTAGTTCTCTTGTCTATCCAAATGTTGCTCTTGTTTTTTTTCCATTACCCTCCAAATGTTATCCTCTTCGTGCTTTGAATACATTAAGATAATTATGGGAAATCCTGTACTATACTTAACATTTAGAACATATCTTTTGTATTGTAATGCAAATTGTGGAAAGCAAATTAAATTGCTAGTTCTCAACAGCAACGTAATACTATTTTCAGTGTCGAGTATTCATTGTTCAATCCAGTCTCTTCAAATATTAATGGACTGCTTACATTACCAAATTCACAGGAAAAGATATTCATGAAAAGTTTTCCCTACTTAACTTTTGTGAGAGAGAGTCAAAAAATAACTGGATATTTCTGTTTCTTTTCACAGTGAAAGGTGCAGGTACACCATGAGGGGCCATGTGGATTCTGTTAATAGCATTGAGTTCCTGCCATATTCCAACATTGTGCTCACTAGCTCTGCTGATAAGACCTTGTCCCTGTGGGATGCTAGGATGGTAAGTCAATCGTACTGAGTATATATTGCGTAATATATTTTTAGCTGTGATTGGTCAAAATGGTCACAAATTGACATGGTATACCTATATGATCATGCCATTGATATCAATAATATGAGGGAAAAAACTTGTAAGATACAGACATGGACAAAATTACCCTTCCGTTAAAGACAGAAAACCCTGCAATGCTTCCTGAAATTACTTGAAATTGACAAAAGTAATAATGAATAACAATTTACTAAACATTAACTGATGAGAATCAGGCATTGCTTTTGGATTGTAGTTCAACAAAATAATTTAAAGGGGTACTCCGGTGCTTACACATATTATCCCCTATCCAAAGGATAGGGGATAAGATGCCTGATCGCGGGAGTCCCGCAGCTGGGGACGCCCGTGATCATGCACGCGGCACCCCGTTTGTAATCAGTCCCCGGAGCGTGTTCGCTCCGGGACTGATTCTGGTTGACCGCAGGGCCGGCAGCGTGTGAAAGCTATAACGCCCCCTCCCATAGGCTTGCATTGAGGAGCGGAGCGTGACGTCACACGGGGGCGGAGGCGTGACGTCACACGCCGCCGGCCCTGTGGTCGACCGTTATCACGCTCCGGGGACTGATTACAAACGGGGTGCCGCGTGCATGATCCCCGGGGTCCCCAGCTGCGGGACTCCCGCGATCAGGCATCTTATCCCCTATCCTTTGGATAGGGAATAAGATGTGTAAGCACCGGAGTACCCCTTTAAAAAAACAAAAAATAATTAAACTGGCCTGGACAAGAATGATGGACCCCTGAAATTTTTTCCCCTAAATATTTTGCTATGCAACCACTTGAGACAGTCAATGCTATCAAGTGATTTCTGTAACTCTCGATGAGACTTTTGCACTTGTCCACCGGTGTCTTGGCCCACTCCTCATAAGATACTGCTCCAGCTGTCTCAGGCGTGAAGGGTGTCTTCTCCAGACTGGATGTTTCTGCCTCCATTTGCAGTTGATCAGTAGGATTCAGATCTTGGCTTGTAGAATGTCACTTCAGAATAGTCCAATGTTTTGTTCTTAGCCATTCTTGGGTGTTTTCAGTTGTGTGTTTTGGGTCATTATCCTGTTGAAGGAACCATGGCCTGTGACTGAGATCAAGGTTCCTGACACTGGAAAGCACATCGGTCTCATCTGTACAAAGCACACAGCTTCTGGGAAAATGTCCTTTGGACAGATGAGACAATACTGGAGCTTTTGGCAAGTGACATCAGCTTTATATTCGCAAATGCAAAAATTAAGCTTACAAAAAAAAGAACACTGTACCTACTGTGAAGCATGGAGGAGGCTCGGTTATGTGTTTTGGCTGTTTTGCTGCATCTGGCACAAAACAGCATGGAAGGCAGCTTGAACATGTACAGGGTACAATGAAATCTCAAGACCATCAAACCAGCCCCGAGTCCTGATCCGATTCCTATTGAATATATGTGGAAGGGGATGAAACCTGCAGTCTTGAGAAGGCACCCTTTACACCTGAGACAACTGGACCAGTATCATATGAGAAGTGGCCAAGATACTTGGAGACAAGTGCAGAAGTCTCAATGAGAGTTACAGAAATCACTTGATTTTATTGACTGTCTCAAAAAGTTGTGCAACTTTTTTTTAACCATAAATCAAATACAATGTCTGATTTTGATCAGTTAATTTTCAAAACATTGTTATACATTATTATTAATTTGGTCAGTTTCAAGGTATTTGAAACCATGGGCCTTACAAGTCACTACAACAGATCTGATCAATCAAGACATGGGGTCTACAAAATCACTGAAGGTGTCCTGAGATATCTGGCACCAAGACATTAGTCCTGTAAGTTGGGGCTCCATGGATGAGTTTTTACAGCACATCCCACAAATGCTTGATGGGATCCAGTTCTAGGGAATTTGGAGGCCAAGTCAACACCATGAACTCTTTGTCATGTTTCTCCAACCATTTAGGAGAATTTTTGCAGTGTGGCCGGGGCATTGTCCTGCTATAAGAGGTCCTTGCCTTAAAGGAATATCATTGTCATTGTGGGTAGACTTGATCTGCAATAATGGTAGTTGTCAAAGTAACATCTATGTAAATTCCAGGACTTGACATTTCCCAGCATTACACTATCTCGCCTGACTTGTTTTTTGCCCATAGTACACCCTGGTGCTATCTCTTTACCAGGTAAGCAATACACATGCACACGGCCGTCTGCATGATGAAAAAGAAAATATGACAGGACACAGATAAGACCGTCTTCTTATATTGTTCCCTGCTCCAGGTTAGATGCTCATGTGCCCATAGTTGGTACTTTTAGCAGGGCCACTATGACTGAATATTGGATGCGCAAGCTAGTATGAATTTTCTGACACCTTTTTTTCATTGTCAGCATTAACTTTTGTCAGTACTTTGTGTTACAGTAGAGATCAGACCAGAGGGACTATCCTTTTTTCACTCTGATCAATAAGTTATAAGCACACATGACCCTATTGCAGGTTTACTGGTTGTCCTTTCTTGGCCCACTTCATACTTGGAACACCTTACAACATGTTTGGCTGTTTCTATTACTCTTATTGCAGACTTATTTTCTTTGTTTAATTCCACTGAGTGAAGATATGTGGCTTATATAAAGGTCAGCATATGGCAGCTGATTTATTCTACTGTAGGCTGTAAAATGCAACATTCTGTTCATTGGACATCTGTCTTAGTTGTGAAGAATTTGCAGATCTTTGAACATGAAACATTTCAATTAAATCTTGTGAATAATGTCAAAGAAAACACACATGAAACATGTGAATACAAAAAATAAAAAAGTTATTTTTGCACTTCCCAATGCAACAAAAAATCTAAGTAAATTAAACGGTACTATTGTCCAGATTATAGTTAATATATACTTTTATATTATATAATATATACTTTTATGGAGATACATGTCATCATCTCCTGCTATTAAGATCACTTTTTTTTACATTTCCTATATTTTATCTGATCATTATCTGGGACCCCCATGATCTCTGCCCCCCCCAGAATTCTAAACATTTATTTTCAGAACGGTGGCTTCAGGCGGCCGTGTTTGTGACATCACACCACGCCACCTCCATTCATGTCTATGGGAGGGGGCGTGACTGCTGTGGATGTATTTAAAAAAATACACTTATGTCTTTTTAAATGAGATTCTGGACTAGGTCAAAATAACCCCTTTTTTTTATCCTTAATACGGTAATTATGAAGCACTGCCATATTCATTGTGAGAAATGACTTTATTTATTTTATGTAACATTCTTTGGATCCTTGCTCCTTGTCTGCTGTTTGGATATCTCCATACACATAGTGTAATGTTATATAGATCCTTACTAGTGGACTATTTGGAAGCAAAATGTGCTTAAAGTTTCAGGGAGTCTGTATAGATTTATCTTTCACTCAATTTGTTGTTTGCTGCCTGTTGGTAGACCAGGTTTTGTGGAGGCTTCATTTAGACTTCATTTCATCACAGATTCGGTTCAAAAGGAGCCAAAAAATCACTGCACAAAGGACACAATTGGATCCTGAGAACCCCTATTGACTTTAGTGGGGTCTATTAGGCTTCTGTTTGTTGTCTGTCATTTTGTAGAAAAAATATATAATTTAGCGTTTTCCTGTCCTAGTTTTTAAATGCAATCTGCTACAGAGGTCCCAACCAGAGCTTCTGAAGCAATTATGAACGTAGCCTTAGGCTAGCTATGACTGATGTCCACGTGCCTAAACTGCATCAGATCTGGTGTCTGACCCCGTGAAAAAACAGCTGCTGTCAGAAACCAAGACTCATCAGTAATGCTGGACATCAGCGCAATCATTGATGTCTGACATTGACCATTATAAGATGCTGTGATCAAAGCCGATAGTGCTATCTAAAATGTTGAAAATGCCAGTGCCGGCGGTTTGGCCTTAGGCAGACTGTATAAGCAAATCACTGTAAACACTGATCAGTGCTATGCTATCGCATAGCATTGTTCAATGTTTGTAATGTAGCCATTGCTTGTAATTTCAAACCACCCCACTTTTCCAATTTTCCAAGTAAAATAATGTAAAAAAAAAAAAAACACAAAAAACTAACCTATTTGAAATTGTCATGTGGTGAAATGTCCGAAGTTTTAAAATATGTTCAGCATTCCATGTAGAAAGCAGCTGGCACTGCTGCCGTGACAGGATACGTACAAAATAGGAGTAGTAGTAGATCAGCTCACCAAGTCTTCATGCACCACAAGCACTAGTAGTAAGGTCCAGAGGCACGGATGCAGGAAACCGCTCTCCCCTGATAAATGTGAAAAAGTGAAAAAGGATGGATCCAGCTCCCGGGAAAACAAAATCCAGTAAAACTTAACGTTTAATAGTGCACATTAAAAATGGTATGCCACCATAGCAGCAAGTGACATGTCACTCAGTAAAATCAGCTAGTGAAGCGCCGGCGTGTTTCGAGCCTAAGCTCTTAGTCATGGCTGAGCCGGAAGAAGCCCTACACATGCAAAACGGACGTTGCTCTTGTAAGTTGTTTGTATCCTGCACTGATGCTGTACCACATGTTTGAAGAATAAACCAGCCTGAATTAAAATATATTGTTAATGAAATGGTGAATGGCATAGACATTAAAAAAATAACATATTCCAAAATTTTTTTATTTGGTCACTTTATATATCAGAAAAAAATGATTAAAAAGTTCTATATACTCCAAGAAAAACTACACATTGCAGCGCCAAAAATAAACCCGCTCCAGATAAGCTCACCCATACCTCCAGCGAATTATAAATATGCACGCCCATCTGACAGATTCAGCAATCTGTCAGATCGAACTGAAACACTGCATAACTCCAGAACAGTGGGCGGATCGGCAAATCGTAAAAAAGCCTGTGATCACCCCCCCCCCCCCTTTTCAGACCACAGGTCTTCTTTTAAAGCCATTTAACTGGCTCACTCCTGAAGTAGTTAAAGGAATGCACTTGGGTAAGGCATGGGTATGATTCTATATTAAACCGGTTGATTCAAAAAGATGGTGCAAAAATCAAGGCTTTTAGTTAAAGTAATATCAGTGGTAAATGGCCAGCAACTGAAAATCGAAGCAAAACTGGCCTAGTTGCCCATAGCAACCAATCACCACTTTTATTGTCAAGTGACAAATTTGAAACAAACTTACATAGTTTTGCATAAGATTGCAATATTGAAGCACAAAAAAAAAACTTTTTTGTGTTGGAATTTGTGACAGTACAGAGAAACTTTCAGAATAAATTTGCTCAAAATGCTCAATATAAAGCATTTTGTTTTGGGTGAAACAACTGAGTGTTTGTCATAGGAAAAGTGCGGGATGTCCAAAAACTTTATAAGAGAAAGTAAAGTGGATTTGAGCTGAGTTGGAGCGTAGTCCAGTAAAGTCAACCAGACTGATTAGTATGGAACTACAGGAACCATAAATAATGGTAAGGAGTATATTATGAAAATGTCTGCATTGTAAGCCAAAAAGATTACACCTTCTTCAGGAGTAAAACCAGACAGCATGGTGTTGACTTGCAAGGTTGTTTGGAAGCGGACACTGGGGTTCAGCGATGAGGCTACCTTTCACCTCAGTGGGAAGGTAAATTGCAACAATGTTATACTTTAGGGCTCAGAAAATGATCAAAAATATGACGGCTTCACCCATAGTAAACGTATTCTGTACAATGAGCAGACGCAAAGTCTATGGCTCCTTCTTTTTTACTGGGAATACGGTCCCTGGGTGCATTTTCATGTGTGCTGTTTAAGTGTGTGACTTGGAAGTTTATAGTCGCATTTAATTATTTATTCCTGTCTCTATAGATAGCTATATGTTAGGTTCTGTGGTAGGTATCCCCATTAGTATACAATGTCCTCCATGATTACCAATGCAGTCCAGTGTACATCTTGTGCTATGTAGGCAATCCTTGAACAGCTGTTTGATGGGACATATCGGTGTATGAGATGTGTGCTTGTGGTGCATTTAGATAAGTTGATGTGTTGGGGTATTCCTGGAAGGGAATCCCCCTAAAATCCGACTTAAGGCTAGTAGCACTTAGCCGAATGAAGATGGTACGATGCATCAAAGGTGCAGAAGACGGCGATGTTTATTTACATAGAAATGTACAGTGCAACACATTTCAAAAGAAGACTCCTTTCTTCATCAGGTCCAAATGAAGTCCTGAAGAAGAAAGTAGTTCTCCTTTTGGAACGCATAGTCCTGTACACATCTATGTAAGTAAACATCTGCACCTTTGATGCATCTTCATTCAGTGAAGTGATACTAGCCTTAAGTCGGATCCCACGGGGATTCCCTGACAGAAATACCCCAACACATCTGCCTAACTAAAGTCCCTCACCCCTCCACAACGGAACTAGTACATAGGGACAGCTGCTCCTGAACGTTGTACTATTTTTAAAGCTACATACAGTGTTGTGCCTGCCAGCACAATACAGAAAGGGGATCACCTTTAACCACTTTCACCAGGGTAATGGCACTATATAGCATCATCTCTGTTTTTATCTTTTTTTCTGCTATACTCTCATTGTGGTGCATTTAAAAGCCCAGATCCGGGATCTAAATAAACAACTTGCAACATTGAGAGACAAGAATAACATGGAGAGGAGTCTACTGCTTACAAAGCCAGCAGTCTCTGGGGCAGGGAGGGGTTGGGGTGGATAGTGGTGTGGAGGGGCAGGAAAAGATGCATATAGATTTGGGACAGATAGAAAGCGGGGTAGATGAGTAAGGGTCTGGCACTTCCAACAAGTTTGCCCAGTGTATAAATGAGGGAAATGTCAGTTTTGAGCTAGCACTGCTACAGCATGACACTGCCTCTGACGGCAAGCAGGTGTCTGCTCCAGTAAGGAGGGGAGGAGAAGTGCAGGACAGGCCAGAAAGGTGCTGGCAGTGGGGGATTCAGTTATTTGGGGAACAGGCAGGGCGATCCATAACAAAGACTGGATTGTCAAACAGTGTGTTGTCTTCCTGGTGCTCGAATTTGACACATCACGGATCCGGTTAACAGATAACTGGGAGGGGCTTGAGAACAATCATCTGTCATGGTGCACATTGGCACCAATGAAACAGGGGTAGATGGAGTGTTCTTAGAAATAATTGCACAGACTAAGGCAGTAAGCTTAAGGCAAGGACCTACAAGGTAGTATTTTCTAAAATATTACCAGTACCACATGCCACAACAGAGAGGCAGACGGAGATTAGAGAGCTGAACAAAAGGCTCAGAAACTGGTGTAGGAAGGACCATTTTGGATTCATGGAGATCTTGGTCGACTTCTCTGTCCGATACAGGGAGGGGTGCAGCCGTGCTTGGAGAGAAGATGGCCAGAAGGGTGGATTATTGTTTTAAATAAGGGAAGGGGGGGGGGGGGTAGTGCGAAGGAAAACTACAATATAGAAGGGGATTAAAGGTGTACTCCGGTGGAAAACTTTTTTTTTATTAATCAATTGGTGCCAGAAAGTTAAACAGATTTGTAAATTACTTCTATTAAAAAAATCTTAATCCTTCCAGTACTTATTAGCTGCTGAATACTACAGAGGAAATTATTTTCTTTTTGGAACACAGAGCTCTCTGCTGACATCATTACCACAGTACTCTCTGCCGACTTCTTTATGTTTTCTATGGGGGTTTTCTCCTACTCTGGACAGTTCTTAAAATGGACAGAGGTGTCAGCAGAGAGCACTGTGGTCATGATGTTATCAGAGAGCTCTGTGTTCCAAAAAGAAAATAAGGCTGTCCGGGCATGCTGGTAGAAGTAGTTTCACAACAGCTGGAAGCACCCTGGTAGAAAAACACTGAGCTAAGTAAAAGGGTGCAGGAGAAAAAAAAAAAAACTTCTGCTCACCTACTCCAGGTCCCTGCAGATGTCATTCGTCTCCATGTGGTCTGGTGTCTCCTCATTACCATACAATTAGTAGGACATTTCCCTTTTCAGCCAATCGCTGACCACAGTGGTGTCACGTCTCAAGCCAGTGATTGGCTGATGGAGAAAGGTCTTTTTCGTCTGCAAGCACACTGGGTTTCCCGGATCCGGTGGGAGATGTGAAAACTGCCCGGGAAACCCAGTGTATTGCTGCAGTACAAAAAGCTACCTACCGGGGGGAACTGTGATGGGGGGGGGGGGGGAAATAATGTGATGGGGGGGATAATGTGACAGGGGGGAGGATAATGTGACGGGGGGATAATGTGACAATGGTGGAGGATAATGTGACAGGGGGAGGGGGATAATGTGATGGGGGGGATAATGTGGCAGGGGGAGAATGTGGCAGGGGGAGGGGGAATGTGATGGAGGGAATGTGACAGGGTGGGTGAGATGTGATATTGTGATATGGGGGGAGAATTTGGCAGAGGGAGGGGGGAATGTGACATAGGGGGGAAATGTGATGGGAGAAGATGTTACTATGAGGGGAGAATGTGACGGGGGAGAGAGAAATTAAATGTGGAGATGTGAAATGGGTGGTGGGCATAAAATGAGCGAATAGTAAAATGGAGGAGATTGGACATGAAATTGCGGGATTTCACCATTTATTTATTATATCGCATTGCATATCGAAATCGCAATATTTCGGCCCCCATATCGTGCAGCCCTAGTGCCCACCAGATACCTACGTGACTGACCCACATAATTACCTTGAATCAGGCACCTTAACCTCAATATATAAGAAGATTGACTATGCTGCCTTATCCGCGACTTCTGAGCCCTCTTATACAATCCTGTATGATGCGCTTTGAAGAGGCCCACCAACTTTCAGGAGTTCACCGCCTCCAGAATTTTTACAATGAAGTTTCCTTCACAACAGTCCCCACCTGTACCAACAGACTCCTCCCCTCTCACCCCGCTTCAACACATATGCAAGATTTCTTTGTCCACCTTCATCAGAACATAAGAGAGTGTTTGCATCCTGATCTGTGTGTCGGTATCTGTCTTAAAGGAGTTATCCAGGAATAGGAAAAAAGCTAATTTCTTTCAAAAACCACTCCCTGTCTGTCTCCAGGTTGGGTGTAGTATTACAACTTGGCTCCATTCACTTCATGGAATAGAGCTGCAGAACCACACCCAACCTGGAAACAGACATGGAGCGGTTTTTGAAAATAATTATCTCTGTTTTTCTATTTCTGGATAACCCCTTAAGGACCCAGGGTTTTTCTGGTTTTGCATTTTCGTTTTTTTCCTTCTTACATTTAAAAAATCATAACTCTTTCAATTTTTCACCTAAAAATCCATATGATGGCTTATTTTTTGTGCCACCAATTCTACTTTGTAATGACATCAGTCATTTTACCCAAAAATCTACGGCGAAATGGGGAAAAAAAATCATTGTGAGACAAAATTGGAAAAAAAACACAATTTTGTAACTTTTGGGGGCTTTCATTTCTACATAGTAAATTTTTCGGTAAAAATGACACCTCTATATTCTGTATGTCCATACGATTACAATGATACCCTATTTATATAGGTTTGATTTTGTGGTACTTCGGGAAAAAATCATAACTACATGCAGGAAAATGTATACGTTTAAAATTGCCATCTTCTGACCCCTATAACTTTTTTATTTTTCCATGTATGGGGCGGTATGAGGGCTCATATTTTGCGCCGTGATCTGAAGTATTTAGCGGTACCATTTTTGCATTGATAGGAATTTTTGATCACTTTTTATTCATTTTTTTCATGATATAAAAAGTGACCAAAAATGCACTATTTTGGACTTTGGAATTTTTTTGCACGTACTCCATTGACCGTGCAGTTTAATTAACGCTATATTTTTATAGTTTGGACATTTATGCGCGCAGCGATACCACATATGTTTCTTTTTATTTCCATTTACACAGTTTTTTTTTATGGGAAAAGGTGGGGGGATTCAAACTTTTAATAGGGGAGGGGTTAAATGATCTTTATTCACTTTTTTTTCCACTTTTTTTTTGCAGTGTTATAGCTCCCATAGGGACCTATAACACTGCACACACTGGTCTTTTACATTGATCACTGGTTTCTCATAAGAAACCAGTGATCGATGATTCTGCCGCATGACTGCTCATTCCTGGATCTCAGGCACTGAGCAGTCATTCTGAGATCGGACAGCGAGGAGGCAGGTAGGGATCCTCCAGCTGTCTTGTAAGCTGTTGGGGATGCCGCGATTTCGCCGGGGCTATCCCAAACAGCTCCCTGAGCTAACCGGCATGGTTTCACTTTCATTTTAGACGCGGCGTTCAACTTTGAACGCCACGTCTAAAGGGTTAATTGCGCGCGGCACCGCAATCAATGCCGCGCGCTATTAGCCACGGGTCCCGGCCGGGCCCGACCCGCTATGACGCGGGGCCACACCGTGGCCCTGCGTTATAGATCGGGAGCGTACTCAGGACGTACAGGTACACCATCATCACAGACTGAGATTATTTGCTGTAAAAGCAGTAAAACTATTAAACTCTCTGCCATATGATTTTGTGATGTCTGTGCTGATAAACAAGTTCAAGCAGGGCTTGAATGTTTTTTTTTTTTTTTTTTGTTTTTTTCTGGAAAAATTTAATATTACAGGTTATAAATACTAGATTTATTGGTATAGAACATTAATCCAGGGATTTGTTCTGGTTGTTATATTGGAGACAGGGAGGAATTTTTCCTCTTTTATGGGGCAATTGGCATCAGTCTCATAGAAGGTTTTTGCCTTCCTCTGGATCAACACAGGAGGATTCAAAGGAACTTGATAGACTCTTGTCTTTTTTTCAACTTTATAAACTATGTTACTTATATTGTTGACATTCTTCACATTACATCCCAAGGGCTTTAGTTAATCTTTTATAGAGGAAAATGTTTTTGGAATCTGGAATACTAGGAACTTCCTTTGCATCTTTAGTAAAATTGCAGATGTAATTATAATCCCATACCTAATTACAGTTCATGTACTATGTGCTATGCAGGGAGGACACATGCATCAGAGTTCTGTACTTACTTTTGCTGTATCATTGAGGCACTAAGTCTAAGTAATTGACCCAAAATACAATTGGGAAGGATCTAATTCTCAGATCACTTTTCTTTGTCTCCAATTACCATCCTTGTTTTAATTGCCTCGTTAATAGTTATCGAACTTGTGGCCAACTTTTTAATCAACCTGCTTAATTAGAAACTCTGTCTAGAAAAGAGCACCAGTGTTAGGACGTGGGGAGTGCCATTGACCCGCGCTGTGCCACTCAGCTGACATTACCAATGAAGTGTCATTCTATTCTTGTTCTCCAATTTGTAACAAGGCAGTGGAAAGTGCAGCATGAATTGAATAAAGAGCGTTTGTCAGTGACGCTCTTAAGGTAATAGATGCATATTAAGATACAATAATTATAGTTGCCAATAAGAAATCGCATGCATGAATGGATAGATGTAATGGCTTTAGTTGTGATATAGTGATTAAACATATGTTTTTTCCAGTCCAGTGATTATTCTTTCTTCAAGCATATTCATCTATCCATTCCTGACATCAGCCCACTCATGATTTAATTGATATTGTGGGATCGCGAAGGTAAATGGTGACTCATCATCTCAAGGGCTAAAAGTTGAAGTACAGCGTTTCACAGCATGCAGCAGGATACTCTGCTGATGTCGTTCTGAAAATAGTTATTTTCACTTGTTCTTAAATGTGTTTAGCTTTTGTAATCCCTAATATATTAAAGAACTCATAGTCATACAAAGTATAATGCATTCTGAGGTTTTAACATTTGTTGCTAAGTTAAGGAAGTGCTTAGTTTGAAAATGTCCCTATTGAAATTGTATTGCCAGGCTGTAGTCATTTAGGTTAGGTTTCAAGGAAGTCAATAAGTAACATTTCATTTCGCAAATAATACAATGATTGATATTTAGGCTACTAAATCAATGTACGGGGTGGGCCATTTATATGGATACACCTTAATAAAATGGGAATGGTTGGTGATATTAACTTCCTGTTTGTGGCATATTAGTATATATGAGGGGGAAACTTTTCAAGATGGGTGGTGACCATGGTGGCCATTTTGAATCCAACTTTTGTTTTTTCAATAGGAAAAGGGTCATGTGACACATCAAATTTATTGGGGATTTCACAAGAAAAACAATGATGTGCTTGGTTTTAATGTAACTTTATTCTTTCATGAGTTATCTACAATTTTCTGACCACTTATAAAATGTGTTCAATCTGCCCATTGTGTTGGATTGTCAATGCAACCCTCTTCTCCCACTCTTCACACACTGATAGCAACACCGCAAGAGAAATGCTAGCACAGACTTCCAGTATCCGTAGTTTCAGGTGCTGCACATCTCGTATCTTCACAGCATAGACAATTGCCTTCAGATGACCCCAAACATAAAAGTCTAAGGGGTTCAGATCGGGAGACCTTGGGAGCCATTCAACTGGCCCACAACGACCAATCCACTTTCCAGGAAACTGTTCATCTAGGAATGCTCGGACCTGACACCCATAATGTAAGCAAGATGGTGCACCACCACATTATGGGTGTCAGGTCCAAGCATTCCTAGATGAAAGATGTTTTGTGAAATTCCCAATAAGTTTGATGTGTCACATGACCCTCTTCCTATTGAAAAAACAAAAGTTGAATTCAAAATGGCCAACTTCAAAATGGCCGCCATGGTCACCACCCATCTTGAAAAGTTTCCCCCCTCACATATACTAATGTGCCACAAACAGGAAGTTATAAAATTTAATAAAATTCCCATTTTATTAAAGTGTATCCATATAAATTGCCCACCCTGTATACACAGAAACACATACATAGAGTCCTACCGTAAAGCTCCATAACTATGTTTACTTGGTCTCACCACTTAACATGAGAAAGAGTTACATAGCAATAGCTAATTATGTCACTAATGCCCCATTCACATCTCGTTTTTATTTCACATAACTAGTATAGGTGTATACCAGCAAAAAGATATTCGGACATATATTATGGCTCGTAGGATGGATATTGACTTTAATGGACTGAATATAATCTACTAGTTGACTACATTTCATTTATTTCCTGCCTCAATCTATGTTTTGGGGGTTACTCGAAAGCCAGCTACACTTAAAAATACACACACGACCCTTCCGGTTCCGGCACCATGCGGTGAGGACGCTCCGGACCTGAGCTCCGCGCCTAACCCTGCTGCAACTTCAGTATACTGGTCAAAGTGCCCGTTATCAGGACCCTGGACTTTCCTCTGGCTGTAGGAACCTTCAATGGACAAGTACCTTCTGAGGATGGGGAACAGAAATCGCAACAGATGCCTCACCAAGACTCCCAAACGCGATGAGGGGGAGGACAACATGGCGGACTCTCCGTGTTCCAGCCGTGCTACTTCCCCTGCTCGCTCAGAGACTGCACATTCTGACAGAGGTGAGGAACGAGACTCCTTCGCTATTGATTATGCCCGCCTAGCGGTGGAGGTAGCAAAACACCTGTCCACTAACCTGCAGGGTGCGGTGGCTTCTTTGATACAGGCGTCCCTAAAGTCGTTACAGGAGGAGGTGAACACTCGGGGAGGCCGCATAGCGGAGGCAGAGGGGCGATTGATGCAGGTGGAGGACACTACTGATGGTTTGGCGGTGCGCACTGGTGTCCTAGAGGCTGACTACAAAAAACTGTGGGACAAAATAGAAGACCTGGAAAACAGGTCCCGCAGGAATAACCTGAGGATTGTGGGCATTCCGGAGTCGGTACCTGCTAAAGATCTCCGGCTTATATTTGAGACAGTGATTCCCCAACTGCTTAATTTGCTGCACCGCTGTAGAATTGAACGAGCTCACCGCTTGGTGCCTGACATGCGGGCACCACCGGACCCTGGGGTACCCCCTGCTTTGCAGCACTGACCCAGGCCCAGACAAGTTATTGTCCGCTACCTGGACTTTACAGATAAATCAGACATTTTGGGAGCATTCAGACGCAGGCGAGAGGGAGTGTTACTAAATGGACATAAATTGCTGCTGTTTGGGGACCACTCGGCCGATGTGGCCAGGAGACGGAAGCTATTTGCCCCGGTCTGTTCTGCATTGTTCAGACGCAATGTGCGGTTCGCGCTCACTTATCCGGCCACTTTGCGAGTGTGTATCGTAGTGATGGAAAGATGGATACCTACCTGTGGAGGAGGCTCAAGTAGGACTCTCTGATCTTCTTGATCCGTTGCCTCGTAATCGCTCGGGGACGGGGAGAGGGGGACACGGCTCCTCTATAACAAGGTTGAATGCTGCAGCTGTGGATTTTATTCCTCCTCCTTCGCATAGTGAGATGGATGACTGGACTTCATCCCCTAAGGAACAACGCTCCGCTCACCTGTCAGATAGAGGTAATGGGTGAAGGTCTCAGCTACTGGAGGTGAAGAAGGTGGTACCGGCGTTTGCCGTTGGACTGCAAAATATCCTTTCTGACTTTATTTTCATGGTTTTCAAGTGGGCCTGGGATAGTACGGTCCCATGCGTACAGTTAGGGGGGGGATTGGTGGTTATTTGCTCAGTGAACTGTTTTCTTTTCCCCCCCTCTCCTGCACAGTGATGTCAGGCGCGATAAGCTATCTGTCTCTAGTTGGGTGGTCTGGGGTGGGGTTGGCACTCTTCATTTTTGGGGGAGGGGGGGGTTGCAGTGAATGGCCTTAGTTAGGTGCTCATTGTGTAGTAGGCTCCTGCATAGTGTTATGGGGGGGGGGGGGATTTTTGATTGTAGTTGTTGGTTCGGGGGGGGGGGGTATGCTAGGGGGGGAGGGAAAAGGGAGGTGGGGGTAATATTATATAATAATTATAAAAACATATATATATATATATATATATATATATATTTCAATCTTTTTCACTTTTCCGTTTGTCAGTACACCCCCGGCGACCGACTGACCCTGTATATTGTCATGGTCGGGGTTGATGGGGGCAAGGTTTTTCGCTTATACGGTTGCTGTTGGAGTTGCTTTAGTGGGGTGGGGGGGAGAGGGTTGCACTGTGTGTGCATCTTCTTCAGGGGGGGTTCTCTTAATTACTGCGGGTTTCCTATGCTTGCGGGGAATTTGATTAATGTTGATCTCATGTTTGGTATGTTGGTTGTGGCGGTTTTTCTGATGGTGTGGAAAAAAGTCAAGTCAAGTGGGCGATGGAAACTCATGGGGATATGGTGATTTCCAGCTCGAGGATGAGGGGTGAGGGATTTTTGTTTGCTTCAGGGTTGGGGGTTGTAGCTGGGGAGGGGAAGGATTTTGTATTTCAACTGTTTTGTATCTTCGCTGTGCTGTGCATACATGTCACACGTTTACACAAATATCTTGCTTGTACTTTTCTGGTCATGAATGCCTGTTTTTTTGGCTGTTATTAATATGCTACTGATATCATGGAATGTTAAGGGCTTGAGGTCACCCCATAAGCGGAATATGATTCTGCGGCACTTGAAACGCTTCTCTCCTGATGTTGTAATGCCACAGGAGACACATTTACAATGTGAAGATTTAGTCAGGTTGAGGAAGAGTTGGGTGGGGGAGGTTCACGGATCCCCGGCAGTGGGGAGCAAAGTGGGAGTTATTATATTGTTCCACAAGAAGTTTACCTTCCACATTATCTTACAGTTCAGGGATGATGAAAGTCGGCTATGCGGGCTTCATGTCTGTATGCCCTCTGGGGAGTACGATCTCTTTAATGTTTATGGCCCGAATGAACGGCCGGCTTCTTTTTTCCATTTTGTGACAGATCACATACAGCAAAGTATTGTACCCGATAAAATTGTGGCCGGGGACTTCAATGGGGTAATTCATCCGCTTGAGGATAGGCGGCGGACGCGTCCTCTTTCAATATCTCAACTCTCCAGGGTACCCTTTACCTTGGCTCCGTGGGCTGATCATTTGGGACTCATGGACTCTTGGAGGCTGCTGCATCCTCACTCTAGGGAATTTTCCCATTATTCGCATGCGCAGAACTCATGGTCACGGATCGATTATGTTTTTACTACTTCGTCCTTGACCTCGAGGATCTCTAAACATGTGATAGAAGATCTAGTGATTTCAGACCATGCCCCCTTGCTTTTTGCTTGTGAGGACAGGGTTGCTAGAGGTGCGGATTATATTTGGCATTTTCCAAGGGGGCTCTCTAGGGATGAGTTATTTCTTGACAGGTTACGTGGGTGGTGGCAAGATTAAGTGATTAAAATGACTCCACTGACGTAGGCCCACAAGCTTATTGGGAGGCAGCCAAGGCAGTCATCCGTGGGAAAATAATTGCATATGTAGCGTCCCATAGGAAGAAGTTGGCGACACAGCTCGGGGAGGTGGGTGGCCGATTACGACAGGCTTATTCCCGATTCTTACTTGACCCCATGGACTCTCACAGAATACAATGGGGATTGGCTCGGACAGAATATGAGGGCCTTATAGATCAATGAGAGAAGGTTAATAGGTCCTACTTAGATGCAACCCTTTTTAGATATGGCAATAAACCAGGTAAGCTTTTGGCGCACTTTGCTAAAGGCCCATATAAACAGTCCAGTATTGTGTCTCTTAAAGATGGAGGGGGACAATCTCACTCTGATCCTCGACAAGTGGTTAAGATATTAGCTGACTATTACCGGGATCTCTATAGCTCTTCCTCTCCTTCAGCGCTGCAAACTAGGGATTGGATAGGGGAGGCCCACCTCCCCTCACTTACCGAGGATGAGCTAGAAAGGCTCAACTTCCCGATTACTGGAGAGGAATTGTCACTGGCCCGGATGGCTTTTACGGTGACTTTTATAAAGTTCTCTCATCTGAGATATCTCCCACCTTGCTGGATCTTTTTAATGCATACCTGGAGGGCCTGCCTATTTCCCAGGCCATGAACATAGCCCACATAAAGGTTCTGCCGAAACCTGGCAAGGATATTCACTCCCCAGATGGCTACCGTCCCATATCACTGATCAATGTTGACCTGAAAATACTATCAAAGGAGATGGCGGACCGCTTAGCGATTATCCTGCCGAGGTTGATTGGGCCAGCTCAGGTGGGGTTTGTGAGGTGTAGAGCGGCGGTGTCTAATATTAGGAAGGTGATAGCAGTGCTTGACGATGTTAATATTCACCTGGATTTGCACCCATCGCCGGCCATATTATCCCTTGATGCATCCAAGGCTTTTGATGGTGTGAGATGGGAGTGGTTGTGGCGGGTGATGGGTGCAATGGGCTTTTCAGGAATCATTTTGAATTATCTTTTGTCCCTTTATAGCAGCCCGTATGCGCGGGTATCGATCCCTGGCTTCTTGTCTCCAGCCTTTTTGCTACAGAGGGTTACCAGATAGGGCTGCCCCTTGTCGCCCCTGTTGTTCAAATATAGCGCTGGAGCCTTTGGCGCGGGTACTGGATTCTGCGTCGGTTGTGGCAGGAATTAGGGTTGGTACCACTATTCTTCACGCGGTGTTATTTGCAGACGACATCCTATTGTTCCTGTCGCGGCCGATGCGGGATCTGGACGGGCTCCTTGCAGTGATTGCAGATTTTGGTACCGAGTCAGGGTTTGCAATCAGTAGATCCAAGAGTCATTTGCTGGACATTAGTGGGGTGACGAAGCATCACGAGAGCTTTAGACAGAGCGCCACGGTTACCGTCACTTATCAACAGATTACTTACTTAGGTATACATATAGGTAGTCTTCCTAATACTCTTTACAAACTTAATTATCCCCCGCTGATACTTAAAATTTTGATGGAATTGGATAGGTGGCGGGCGCTCCCTCTTCCCTTTCTGGCAAGGGTTCATTTACTAAAAATGATGAGTCTTTCGAAATTACTGTATCCGATGCAGACCATTCTGATACTGCTTAAACACGCGGACGTTACTAAATTGAATTCCGCATTTACCAAATTCCTATGGTCCGGGAAATGGACGAGGATCTCTCTTCGGAAATTAATGTTCCCAAGGGAACAGGGAGGCCTGAATTTTCCTGACATCAGACATTATAATATAGCCTGTTTGCTCCAGCATGGTATAGACTGGATGAAGGGCACCTCCATGTACTCCGTACTACCGCTGGAGGCGGCCTCGCCAGCCTCGCTTCTTCACACCCGTTTCTCCGCTCTTCCTCGATCTGTTAAACAGAGCCTGCTATTGCGGGATACTATTGCCGCATGGAAGGCAGGTAGGGGCGCAATGAGCCTACCCTTTTTGATAGGCAAGGATATGCCTTTGTGGATGCACCCAGAATTTCTGATGGGGAGGCAAAATGTTCTATTTCGAAGGTGGAGGGAGGCGGGGGTGGAGAAGGTGAGGCATCTGCTCCATTCATCTGAACCTAGATATTTGCAGCTGTCAGAACTGGAGGCTATGTATCCGATAGGCAATATGCAATTTTTACAGCATAGTCAGTTGAAGGCCTTCCTGACGGCTAGATTGCGCGCAGTTGGAGTGATCCAGGGCCCTTCATCTTTTGACGCTCTCATTACCACTTCTGACAACATCCATTCTTTATCTTATTTGTACTGGCGTATTAAGAGAAAAGGTGGTGAAGCTTCTGCTGCATCCCTTTTTAGGTATTGGGAATCCAAGTTAGGGGTCTCGGACCTGGGAAAACCTATTCTGGAGGGTTGGAGTAGGATTAGGGTGGCAGTGATAGGGAAAAACTGGAGGGAGACCCAGTTTAAAGTGATGCATCATGCCTTGTATGGGTTCATGTTACCTAAGACTCCGGAGAGACCGGATAGGCTTGAGGCCTGCCCGAATTGTGACAGTCCTTGGACGGATCTCTTGCATGGCCTGGTGATGTTTGATGTTTATTTTTCTATGTTGGATGTTGATGCCTTTACTTATTATTATGGTATTCTATGACTGTCTCATTTACGCATCAGGAGATGTTTCCTGTCAATTCTTTGTAAACTCATTGTAAAAGTTAATAAATATATATATAAAAAAAAAATACACACACACACAAAATACAAGTTCATAAAACAGACTAAACACAGTCACTAGTCAACTGACCTACCACGTTATGCCATGGTAATGTTGGCATAATTTGTTGTCTGTGTCCTGAAATATGCCAGCGACATACCACAAAATGTCATGTAAATGAGTCCTAGGTTGTTTATGTAAGGCTATATTCGCATTGGTATTTAGGGCCTCCATCATAGACATTTAAATTCATATATTGTTTTTGTGTTCCATTGGAAGCCTGCTAAATTATGGAAAACAGACAGAAACCCAACGGACCCCAAAAAAAACTTTGGGGTCTCTTGGCATCTGTTGATGTCCGTCATGCAGCAAACCGTTCTCCACACATTCCTCCTGAACAGAAGTATGAATGATTTTATGTACCTGGTATTCTAAAATTCCATGTTCTCAATGACCTGAATTTTGCTTTAAGAGAGCACTGTGGTCAGACAGGAAATAACTACACGACTTCCTCTGGAGCATACAGCAGCTGATAAGTACTGGAAGGATTACCATTTCTAAATAGAAGTAATTTAAAAATCTGTTTAACTTTCTGGCACCATTTGATTTGTAAACATTTTTTTTTCCAACAGAGTACCCCTTTAAATCGGTCCTAACATGGCATAGGAAAATGGATATGAAAAGCAGTCCATTCTGAGCCCTATTGCAGTTTCCTATCATCTATAGGAGAAGTTGACATCACTTTGGCTATATAGTTACAGTGCTAAAGGTTTTAATTCTGCCAGAGCTTTGTAGTATCCAAGGAAATGGTCTGGTATGGCCAAAAGAGAGAGAGGAATCATAACCTCTTAGGGCAATATTTCTGATGTTCTGATTTTCTCATAAAGATCCTAGTCCTTTCACACTACAAAATTACTCAGTTTTAAAGATCCGTTCGAAGTTCTGTCTGGAAATCGGCTGTAAAATGGCAGTTACAAAATCCTATACGGTCATTAGAAAATCCTATTATAGTCTATTTGATTTTTCTAATAACCGTTTTAACCCGTTATCGCCTGTTATTAATAACGGCCGTTATTTTGTCACTGGCGATAGTAACGGGAGAATTAGTGCATACGCTATTTCTGGGATTTTCTAACGGCCGTATAGGATTTTTTAACTGCCATTTTACAGCCGATTTCCAGACGGAACTTCGAACGGATCTTTAAAGAGTACCTGTCATCAACAAAAACTTTTAATATGTTGTTCATAATCATTACTGAAGAGATATTGTAATATATCTTCATTAAAAAAATATTAATATTTATACCAGTTTTTTCATTTTATACTTTTGGCCACTAGGGGTCACTCTTCTATGCCTGGTCTGCAAGCAGCCTATGCTTTTCATAGTAAGTGTACAGCTTTTAGGACTAATGATGAAAGGGCTCTGGTCCTTCCACCGGAAGTTCAGTACTCTCAGCTCAGGACTCGCTCCCAGCCTGTGAGCTACAAGCCTGCACATGCCTCTCATATAACAGCCAGTCACCTCCCCCTCCCCCCTGCCCCTCACCACACGTTATCTTATACATTGTATTATCTCACTGCACTCCCTGCTCTGTGTAATTGCTCCCTCAGCCCCTGGTTCTCAGCATTGACTTTTTAGTGCAGAGAGACACAGGAGAGAGAGAGAGGCTGCCGTCCCTCCCTTGTACTTAGTCTGTATGCACACTGCAGAGCAGTGTTTCCCAACCAGGGTGCCTCCAGCTGTTGCAAAACTACAACTCCCAGCGTGCCCAGACAGCTGTTGGCTGTCTAGGCATGCTGGGAGTTGTAGTTTTGCAACAGCTGGAGAGGCCCTGGTTGGGAAACACTGCTGCAGAGGGAGAGCAGCATACAGGAAGACTGGCAGAAGCAGAGTTCCAGCCAAGCTTCATGTGACATCATGCCTGCCGGGACCCGCCTCCTTCCACCCTTCAGAAAGTCAGTGCTCCTGAGCTAATGAAGAGGCATGAAAAAAGGTATTTCCACAGCGTTTTAAACCTCAATAAACACAGGGATAGGCATAGTTAGAGAAAGGGACAGATGGGAAGGGGGATCAGAGAAAGTTTAGATGATGACAGGTACTCTTTAAAACTGAGTAATTTTGTAGTGTGAAAGGGGCCTAAGGAGTATGGAAAAATAATTTACTTTGTCATTTCCCTTTCGTACGGTACTTATTTATCAATATGCTGTACATGGATACAAATTGCAGCTGGTAGAATTGCTGTTAAAAAATTAGTATTTATTAGTAACATTAGAATAGCTTTTCCAGTTGCGTATGACTTTAATAGGGTTTGTATCTGCCTCTGGTGAAAAATCTGAGAAACAAAGCAAATGGTAATAAATGCAGAAAACAGAAAGTATTCTAAATTTATAACCGCACAGATAAACATCTGGAAGTAGTTATATTACCTTACAAGTTTCATTAACGTTTAATCTACATTGTTATTCTGGTAGTGACACTTAATACTAAAAGTGTCCAAAATGGAAAAGACAAAGATTTCGATGATTTAGATAAACATCTGTCGAGTAGAGTGGCATAAAAATTACAAAAATTAAGCTAGTAGCGAGTGGCTGGCTGCCAAGAAAGAGCTTTTCTGGCTTCTAAATCGAAGAAGAAATTAGCTACAATAAGGGTTCGGGTTTTCTTCTTGTAATATTCAGAAGAATCCTGTGACTCCCATAACCCTGCTGTCCATCATTCATGTCTATTTAGCCTTTAGCCGTAAAGAAAGTAAAAACTTCAAGGGCAATAAAAAAGAGGGAAAGGGGTGGTACAGTTTTTGTTATAAGCATTTATTGCATCAAACTTGTTCGATAGTTATTCTATAACAATAAACAGAGAGATAATATTCCCAAAGTTTGGCATACATTTTCAATAACTGTCTCTCTTGACCTTCCCAAATGTTTCTTCTATGGCCATTCAGCTCCAATGCCAGTTTTCCCCTCCCAGAATAAAAGGGTTGAGCTGCAAACACCAAACGCGCACAACCCATCTTTCTACAGATATCATCTGTTGGTTAAAGAGTCGGGAGGCAACCAAACACAAACAGTTGTCTGAACCTGCTGGTGGTGGGTTCTGATGACTTTAGTATAAAGTATATGGGCACCTTGTATGGACACTGTCAGATAAGAAAATGTTTTATGTGTTGTTCATCTTGGCAAAACATTAAACTTTCTAATTTTCGTCATAAACATTTTTTCCCCTAGAAATCATGGCCTATAAATAAAAGTCCATACCATTTAGAACATAATCCTGTTCGGCTGCAGCATTATCTTTGTCCCAGCTGAAGGACCGGCTGGGACAAAGTCGAATAAGTGAGGGCGGGACTAGCACTCCTCTGTGCTCACTCCTGTCTCGTCTATCGATCAGACTCCTGTATGAAAACAGAGAGGAGGGGGTTACAGAGCAGTCTGCAATGATTGGATGAAGAGACCCAGCACAGCAAAGCAGACTCAATGAGGAACTGAGTGCATGCAGTAATTGTGGGCTCAGTGCTTGCCTCAGATATGCCCCTTCCTGAGAAGTGGATGTCAAAAAGAGTGAGCAAGTAGATCCAAGTAGATCAGAAGGATTTGTAAACCAAATACAGATACTAAACCAAAAAAAAGGCATGTAAATCCATTTGCATAACTTAGTAACATATATAAGCAATATTTTTTATGTGATATCACCATTGGGGAACTCCGGTAAATGTTATCTACCTATCTACCTTAAGAACTTCTATCTACATAACTCAAGGGAATTCGATGTGCATGTCAAAATTGTTTAACTGCCTTGATTTCCCAGACTCAAGGCACAACACCTGCTGAAGCTTGGTAGGAAACCTTGTTCAAGACTGTATACAATATTTCTATATACTGCTCCATGCAAAATCACGCAATGCTTGTAAATCATCTGTTGGCACTGACCTTTAGATTCACAGAAAAGGGCATGTGTTAGATAAGTTATCCATCATTGATTTGTACAGTTAAACCTTTGTGAGATCACTGCATGTATCATTACTAGTAATGTAAATGTCACCTTTTATAAAATGTTTATTGGAAAGTATGCTTTCAAATATTATTTCTAAGAACAGGATGTTTTCCTTCAAAACTATATCATACAAAAAAAATTCAAAGCAATCCAGCATAGCAATGTTCCAAAGAAAAAATGGTAATCCTCCATATTCAGACATAGGCATCATTGGGTACAAAATTGAATAAATCACTACATGTAATGTTGTATAAAGATGTTACAGGTCACATGCTGAAAAGTCCTTGGATCGGAGAACAAAATCCTGTATCGCAATTAGCAACTAAGTTATTTTCTCATAGAAACAGTTTTTCATTAATATGACACGTAATTTTTTATATAGCGGTAGATAGAGCAAATGGAAGTAGGCAATATTCTTTAGACTTAGTCCTGTATCGATAGGACCAATGAGAGAATGGGTGTGCTTCATAAATCCATTGGCTAAAAAACCTGTACAGACCTAGTACTGCTCATAGCTGAAATGTAGACGCAATTCTACCCAATTAAGGCAATCCTATATGTTAAAACCAGCCTGGACTCACCTTCACTGATACATTGTATCAAACTGCTAGGAAAGGAGAGAGATGTGCTGATTTATTAATTCCTACAGGATTGAATAGAATTGTCTGTGTGGTATTCCGTCTATTGAATTAAAAAGGAATATTTTAATCTATTGAATGCAACCACAAAGTACACATTTAAAAGAATGCACCAAAAAGGAGTTGTTGGAGTCAAATGAAACTTTATATGTGTGAAGGTAATGGTGATATATGTAAATAATTAAAATATTCGAGAAAGATGATACGTTTATTGGAGAAAACTGTGAAATCAAAAGGAGGCTCTAGTGCCCTGCTGTGCCACCTCTAGCATGGATACAAAAATGTATATGTTTGGGCCTTAAGGCATAAAGGTTCCATATAGCATCCTGCAGCACATTTCCATACAGATGTTGCAACTGGGCCTATAGATCCTGCAAATATGTATGTTGTTGGAGTTAGCCTCTCAGCTGGTCTCATAAATGCTCGACTGGCCATATATTTTGGCAAGGACGGGCTTCAATCTGGTAAAGACATTCCTAGGAAACCCATCCCGTATGTGGATGAGCATTATCCTGCTGAAATTTGCCAGTTGAAAGCTTTGCCATGCCGGTCAACACATGTGGCCGCAGGATATGCTGCACAAAAAATGCTGAGCTGTTAATTTGAATATCTGGGCTGTGATGTGAAGATAAGAGTATCAGGGACACGAAGAGTTAGGGCAGTGTGTACCCTAACAACAAAGGCAGGATTAAAGCGCTCATCACGAGGCCTTCATACACGAACTGGACTGTATTTGCATTCCCAATTTGTTTCTAAGGACACTAGCTTGGTCAGAATAGCTTAGTTGGTAGGCAGTTCGTTTGAATAATCATCCTATGTTGTGTCCCCTTTTAAAGTGTGTCAGCTGGGCAACATGTCTTCGACTACGTCATAGAGGCAAGCCAAGCAGTCAGCAATCTCTCACCAAGATGTACAATACAAGTTTTGCATTCAGATGTTTATGTCTGTGTGCATTATTTTGTTAGAGTAAGTGTATATTATAAAGTCACATAACTTAAATGATACTGTGCCACGATTACATTTTATTTACAGAAAAACAAGAAAACTTCTTAAACTATGCCCCTTTCTGTGCTCAGAATCTTTGTATTACACAGCATGATGCTCATATAAAGTTTACAACTTCTTGAGCAACTTTTTCCACTCTGTAAAAGTTTATTGTATTATTGGAATAAGCTATTTAGAGGAAATATTTCATCATTTTCACCTGTTGGTACAGACAGGTATTGCAGGTGCATACTTACCTGGTCCTGTTCCATGCTTCTGTTCTCCTGCAATCTTCTGCCGTATCTTCTGTTCTGGGGCCAACTTGGAGCATGGGCAGAGCTTCATGATGTCACCGCTGCTGCTTCTTTGCTGGGTCCCGCTGCTAGCAAACATATTGTCATATTGTGGAAGATTGTAGAAGAACCAGGGCATGAAATGGAACCAGGTAAGTATAGTTGTCATCAGTGTCATCTGAACTACTTGTCTGTACCGACCGGTTGGCGCAGGTGAAAATGATGACAGATTTTCTTTAAAATTATGGGTGGCTGATACTTTGTAGAAATAGGACAGCTTTCACAAACACATGGAAAAAAGAGTAAGAGATACTTTTTGTATTTTAGATAATATATTCAATAAGATTAACCCGATAAATCACATTGATCATGTAAGTCTCCAGAATTGCTCAAAAAAACAGCCCGAGAGCCATCGCTCAGCTAGAAAGTCATTGAGCAGCAGCAAATCACAGAAGTCCCAACTGAGAATGAACAGTGATTATATGTCTCTTGTAGACATACTGCTCCAGAATGCCAGTGATTACAGCTATGCATCAGAGCCGCAGTCTAGATGGAATTCCTAATGTTCACTAATGCTAGGTCTCATCCCACATCTCTCATAGACACACACCAAGATGGAAATGAGGAACATAATTAAAGCATTTAGGAACAGCATGGGCTGGGGTGGATGATAGCTGACAATTATAAAGCTGAATGTTCAGTGAGTATTTATGAACAAAATCCAGCAATATTGGCACTCTATCTAATGGAGTCTCTCTTGCAGCAGTCTATTGAGTGCATTATGTAAAGACAACTCAACAAATGACTAATACTTCACTTTTCCCCCAGAAGTTTTTGGATTTTTTCCAGCTTCTTTTTAGATGAAGCATGAAATCATACTTCATAGTTTTAGAAGTAAACATGAATAATCTGCTAAGATTATCATGTCATTTTATAATCATGATCTAACCGGTTTTTGAATATTTCATTGAAGATTATGTTTTCATTTTGATTCCTTTTTATGCTGTGTTGAAGCAATTTTTTTATGCATTTTTTAAATATCCATGACTGCTTAACCCCTTCCCGACCCCCTTAATTTTGATTTGTGCCTTACTGCTCATTCACATGGCAGTTCTGCTCCAGTAAAGGGAGCTCTATTTGCCTGCCCTTTGGAAGGCAACATTTTTTTTTCCTCTGCTCAAATACTGGACACTAGACAGACCCCATTCAAGTCAATGGGATCTGCCGGTACCACCCTGAATCAGTGCTCAGCCTATCCTTACATAGCACCCTCCATAAGAGGTCATCACTCCCTGCTTTAGGGAGTAAGGAGAAGATTCCTTAGTTTTTATAGCAAAGGTGTACTGCTGAATTTCTGTAACTATGTATAACCTCTGCCTGACTTCTTGACTCTGCTCCTGCTTGCTGTTTCTTTTACCCATTGCTCTTCCTATGTATGACCCAGGCTGTAGACCCTTAACCTTTGCTGCTTGACATTACCAGTCTGCCTCTGACTGGACTACTTCACTGCCAGTCTACGACCTACTTCTGAATTGAGACTTTCCTTTGCCTGAACCTTCAGTTCCTCACAGCGGTGTTGCATGATCTGCTGGGTCAGCCACTTCTCACACTGGGACCACTCTTAAGGCATCAACTTTTTAGCTCTTTACAGCTAAGTCTATCATCGTTTTTTCCATCCTGGAGAGATATTAAGGATAAAAATCAAGTTGCTCCTTAGATCTTTATTTATGGCGCCAAGTGATCCCAGTTGGGTAGTACAGCAGGTCCACATCTGTTGTTACATAGTTAGCATGGTCGAAAAAATACATACTTCCATCAAGTTCAACCAAGGAATTGAAAGGACGGGGTATGGTGGGATGAAGGGGAAGGTATGTGATCATATTTCTGCATAAGCATCAAAGCTTTCAACTGTTTCTGCTGTGACCAGTTCCTGAGGTAGACTGTTCAATAAATGCACAGTTCTTATGGTAAAGAAGGTGTGTCGCCCCTTGAGACCAAACCTTTTCTTCTCCAGACTGAGGGAGTGCCCCCTTTTCCTTTGAGGGGGTTTAACCTGGAACAGTGTTTCCCCATATTTTTTGTATGGGCCATTTATATACTTATATATGTTTACCATATACCCCTTAAATGTCTCTTCTCAAGACTGAACAGATGTAATTCTTTTAATTTTTCCTCATAGCTAAGATGTTCCATGCCCCATATTAGTTTAGTTGCAGATCACTGCACCTTCTCCAGCTCCACAATTTCCCTTTTATGAACTGGTGACCAAAACTGAACAGCATATTCCAGGTGAGGCCATACCAATGCTTTATAAAGGGGTAGTTTTATTTACCTGTCCCTTGAGTCCATGCCTCTTTAGACACAGAACAATATCCTGCTGGCCTTAGAAGCGGCTGCCTGACATTGCATAATATTCTGTAGTCTATGATCTACAAAGACACCCAGATGCTTCTCTACCGTTGACGCTCCCTGTTTAACCCCCCAAAGACATACTTTCCATGCATATTTTAATACCCAGATGCATAACTTTACATTTATCTACATTGAACCTCATTTGCCAAGTGAATGTCCAGACACTTAGTCTATCTAAGTCATCTTGTAACTTATGCACATCCTCTACAGACTGAACCGTACTACAAAGCTTATTGTCATCTGCAAAAATAGAAACAGAGCTGTTAATCCCATCCTCTATATCATTAATAAATATATTGAACAGTACTGAACCTTGGGGTACACCACTAATAACCGGGGACCAATCAGAGTTCGAATCATTGACCACCACTCTCTGGGTATGATCCTTAAGCCAGTTTTCAATCCAGTTACAAACTAAAGTTTCCAAACCTAAGGGGTCCTACATAATCTGTCATTGTTTTTTTTTTGTATTTATAAATCTAAAAAAAAAATATTTAGTATTTGTTTTGCTTTCTTTGGCCACCTGTCTCTCTTTTTGAATCTTGAAACTGTTTTTATTACATTTTTTAAGATTATATTAAGCTCTTTGTAACGTTTAAATGCTATAGCTAACCCCTCAGATTTGTATTTTTTTAAAGCAATTTTTTTGTTCATTGCTTTTATATATATATATATATATATATATATATATATATATATATTTAATGAGTTTTCAATCAACAGAACAACAATGAGAAAAATAAAAAATAAAATGTTCCAGTAGACCCGCCCATCCACCTCCCAACATAGTCATGTCAAGAAACAGCTGTACAAAATCGGATCTAATATGATTGGTTAGAGAAGGGTGGGCCCACCTACAACAACAACACAAAAAGACTACACTACAGACTAGGCCAGTCACACACACGCAGCCATTCACACCCTAGGAGCTCCTATTGCCATCCAGCCACTCTATGTCTGAGAGGCTCCCCAAACTGTGGAGGGGGGGGGTGTAAGTAGAGACGTCCAACAACAACCATGGTAGCCAGACTTTGTCAAATTTCTTTGGGCATTTCCTATTGACATAAAGTGCATGGTACAGGGGGACATACTTGTTGACTAGGGCTGTCCATCTGACCAGAGGGGGCTATGACACATCCTTCCATGCCATCACTACGACTTTGCGCGCACAAAACAAGAGGAAGCGTATCAAAATGCGTCTATAGGAAGCCATCACCAACCCATTAATGACCCCCAGCAGACATACCTCTGGCGTTAAAGCCAAGGGAAAATCCAAGTGATCTGACAAGAACGTCATTACCTCAATCCAAAAGGGTACCACACAAGAGCAAGTCCACTGGAGTATAGTACAAACGGAGGACAAACCTGGATTGGATAAGCAAGTCCCGAGCATTAACTACTGTAGCATAATACGTCTTAACAACCTCCTTCCACATATCCTCTGACAGACTGGGGATATCCTCAACCCACTTCAACTGCGCCGCAGCAAACTGGTCCAGACCAACTGATTGCATAAAAACAACTCTGGGTGAGAGGTTTAGCCGGTCGGTGGTCCCCAAGAGCAGCTCCAATTAATTAAATACAGGGGTAACCTCCAGTGAACCAAACTGCGCAGAGACCACATGTCGCAACTGGAGATACCGGAAGTGGGCATCCCGAGGGTCATTGAAATGGTCTCTAACTGCAGCAAATGAAGGGAAGACACTGTCCTCTCCAAACAGGTGCATGGCAAATTTGATTCCCTGGGAGCTCCAATACCCGGCTGCCTCCAACTCCCGTAGGTGTTCCAAATGTGGATTACCCCACAGGGGTGGTCTCGGAGAAACAACCGGTTGAGGGAAGCGTCCAGTAACCACCAACCAGAACGCAGCCGCTGTCTTGATAGGGGCCGGGAGGGATAGAGAGGGAACGTACCTGTATAATTTATTAATCAGCGTCTCATAACCCAGAAGAGCCCCCGCCAAAGTTGTGAAGGCATTGGAAAGGTCCAGGCCGCGTATACCAGCTGTGAGAATAGAAAATAATTATGCATATTAAGGGCAGCTAGTGCCTGGCGCCTGGAGCATAGATAACATAACAAAAAAAAAACCTTTGGGAGGAATAATAAGTGACAAATGAAAGAGGTATAGGAACTTGGGGAGAAAGATCATTTTAAAAATGTTAACCCTACCAGCCAAGGACAAGGGCAAGGAGTCCCACGCCTGTAAACGAGAAAGTGTACTATTAAGCAAGGGATCTAAATTAACCCCTTAAGGACTCAGGGTTTTTCAGTTTTTGCACTTTCGTTTTTTCCTCCTTACCTTTTAAAAATCATAACCCTTTCAATTTTCCGCCTAAAAATCCATATTATGGCTTATTTTTGCGTCGCCAATTCTACTTTGCAGTGAAATAAGTCATTTTACCCAAAAATGCACGGCGGAACGAAAAAAAAAATCATTGTGCGACAAAATCGAAGAAAAAATGCCATTTTGTAACTTTTGGGGGCTTCCGTTTCTACGCAGTGCATATTTCGGTAAAAATGACACCTTATCATTATTCTGTAGGTCCATACGGTTAAAATGATACCCTACTTATATAGGTTTGATTTTGTCGCACTTCTGTAAAAAATCATAACTACATGCAGGAAAATTTATACGTTTAAAAATGTCATCTTCTGACCCCTATAACTTTTTTTTTATTTTTCCACGTACAGGGCGGTATGAGGACTAATTTTTTGCGCCGTGATCTGAAGTTTTTATCGGTATGATTTTTGTTTTGATAGGACTTTTTGATGACTTTTTATTCATTTTTTAATGGTATAAAAAGTGACCAAAATGCGCTTTTTTTGACTTTGGAATTTTTTTGCGCATACGCCATTGACCGTGCTGTTTAATTAATGATATATTTTTATAGTTCGGACATTTACGCACGCGGCGATACCACATATGTTTATTTTATTTTTTTTGCACTGTTTTATTTTTTTTTATAGGAAAAGGGGGGTGATTCAAACTTTTATTAGGGAAAAGGGGTTAAAGGACCTTTATTAACACTTTTTTTTAACTTTTTTTTTGCAGTGTTATAGGTCCCATAGGGACCTATAACACTGCACACACTGATCTTTTACACAGATCACAGGCGTGTATTAACACGCCTCTGATCAGGGTTATCGGTGCTTGACTGCTCCTGCCTGGATCTCAGGCACGGAGCAGTCATTCGCCGATCGGACACCGAGGAGGCAGGTAAGGGCCCTCCCGGTGTCCTGCAAGCTGTTCGGGACGCCGCAATTTCACCGCGGCGGTCCCTAACAGCCCGACTGAGCAGCCAGGTCACTTTCACTTTCACTTTAGAAGCGGCGGTCAGCTTTGACCGCCACTTCTAAAGGGTTATTACCGCACATCGCCGCGATCGGCGATGTGTGGTATTAGCCGCGGGTCCCGACTGTTGATGAGCGCCGGGACCGACGCGATATGATGCGCTTCATATCGCGGGAGCCGGCGCAGGACGTAAATATACGTCCTGCGTCGTTAAGGGGTTAAAGTCCATAATCTCTGAGTTGCCAGATATTTAAAGCGGGATACAGTCTGCAACCCATTAGGAAGTATAGAGGGTAGAACCCCCGCACGAGACAAGAACATATTGGATGATTTAGCCCAGTTAACCCGCAGACCCGAGACCACCCAAACCTCTCAAACAGACAGAATAAAGTGTCCAGGGAGTCCCCAACATCAGCCAAATACGTCCGCATATAAAGATATCTTCTCAGTCAGGGAACCCCTAGTGATCACCTTAATCGAGGTAGAGGAGTGAACTGCCATTGCCAGGGGCTCTACAGCTAAGGAAAACAAGGCGATAGAGGGCATCCTTGCCTAGTGCCTTTGCCTAACTGGAACGACTCGGAGATCTCCAAATTAGTGCGTACTCAGGCCCTTGGGGAGTCATACAACAACCAAACCTATTTGGGAAAAACAGGTCCAAAGCAGAGGATTCACATCAGGCACCATATATAATGCCATTCAACTGAATCAAAGGCCTTATAGACATCAAGGCTAACCACATAACCAGGGGATATACCCTCCTCCGCTGTGGAAATGTTAAGCTGGAGTCTTTTAACATTGACATCAGTTGCCCTCTCAGACATGAACCCAGATTGGTAAGGATGAACTATAGAGGAAATGACCCCCCCCCCCCCCGAGCCAATCGCCAGAACCTTTGCTAGAATTTTGATATCAACATTGAGGAGGGAAATAGGGCGATAAGAGTCCGGCAAGGGCGGATCCTAACCAGGCTTAGGCAGTACTACAATCAGAGCCTCTCTCATAGAGTCAGGCAGGGCCCCAGACTCAAAGGCAGCCATATACAATTTAAGTAAGATGGGGATCAATTTCTCCTCATTCAGCCTGTACCAGTCCCCCACCAACCCATCAAGTCCCGGAGTCTTCCCAGAGGGTAAGTCCCTAATAACCCTGGATACTTCTTCGGCCGTCAGTGGGACCTCCAACCCAGAGGACTGGAGAGAAGTCAGCGAGACGAGGGGAAGCTCACTCAGGAAGAATAGTATGGTCTCAGGGGCCAACCCAGAGGAGGAGGAGGAATAGAGGGAGCTGTAAAAGGAGTGGAATACCTCATTAATGACTAACGGGGCAGAGCTAAGGGACCCATCCCGACTACGCACACAGGGTATAGAAGCCACAGGATGGCTCTCCCTAGACAAGTAGGCCAGAAGTTTCCCATTTTTATCCCCAAATTCAAATATAGCAGCCTCCCTTGCTGCCAATTTCAAGTGAACCCTATATCTCTGGACAATTAACAAAGACCTCTGAGCCCTAGCCCACTCCCTTTCAGCCTCTGGAGTAGGGTCCCTCAACACTTCAGCCTCAAGGACCCCTATCTCTGACTGCAGCGCCCGCTCCCGGGCTCCCAATGACGCCCGTCTGCCTGCCACCCCCACCACAAATGCTCCCCTAACTGTGGCTTTATAAGCATCCCACTAGACGAGAACATCTGGATGGGAGGCATTATGAGTCCAATAGACAGAGTGAGCAGTCTCCAAGGCAGAGGAAATTTATTCCGCCTGAAGCCACCCCGAATGCATTCTCCACAACCGTGAAGAAGGCCTAGGACCCAGGGACAGGGTAACAATCAAGGCAGAATGATCTGAGATACCTCTACTAGTATAGCACACCTCACTCACCGCAGGCAGTAGATCAGCTGAAGCAAAGGCAAGATCGATTCGGCAGAAGGTTCGATGCACCGAGGAGTAATAAGAGAAGACTGAGTCATCTGGGTATTTCCATCGCCAAAGGTCGGTAAGGCCCAACCCCAGACGCCAAGAAGCTAATGCAGAAAATCCGGGGTCCACAGCACTGGTGCGATTGAGCCGAGGGTCAGGAACCACATTGAAGTCCCCTATAAAAAGAACAGAGTCAGTAGGGAAGGAAGTCAGCATATCCAAAATTGATTCCAAAAGGGTGATATGAAAGGGAGGAGGCATGTACAAAGAGATTAGGGTAAAGCAAAAGGAGGACAACGCACAGTGGAAGATCACATACCTACCGAAGTAAACACAGGAAACCTGGGAGATTGTCAAGGGAAGGGACTTAGAGACAAGAACCGAGACTCCTCTAGCAAGAGATGAGTAGGAAGAGTGGTAACCCTTCGCTACCGACGCACTTTTTAGGGCCAGGACCTTTTGACCCGTGAGGTGAGTTTCCTGGAGACAAACAATATGCAGGGAATGCCTCTTAACAAAATCCAGGCACAGTGCCCTTTTAAACTTGGAATTGAGACCACGGACATTCCAACTTAGAATCTTAAGGGACCCCATGATGAAATCTAAAAACTCGCCAACAGGGCCTACCCCAGCATACAAGTACCCAGCAACTATAGCAGCTCCCATGCACACCACATACAACCAGACAGCATGGACAAACAAAACAGACAGTATACCATCAAATATCAAAAACAAATAAGAGCAGTAGAACTGAAACAATCCCAGAACAAAACCCTGTCTAACACTAACTAAACCAGTGCAGACCTGTACCCTTAACAATTGAACCATTTCAGGCGAGCGCAGAAGCAACTATCCATCACCAACCGCCGCCCCCTGCCCACCCCATAAACTAAGGCAAAACCACCCCCTGACCCTATAACCAGGGTACCCATGGGGCAACTTGAACCTCGGCCACCTAACATTCCAAGCCTATCCGCTAACTAGTTAATCAGGGAGTAGGCAGTCCAACAGAGAATTCAATCCGGCGGGTGAGCCACCCTAGGAGCAGCCTCCACCCACTACAACGCCTCAGCAGGTGAGGTGAAGAACTTGGTAGTGCATCCATCCACCACTCGTAGACGAGCCGTATACAATATGGTATATCGATATTCTTTGGAGCGAAATTTGGCTCGAACCTCCGTAAATTGGGTGCGTTGTTTGCGTAGTTCAACGGAGAAGTCTGGGTAGAAGGAGACTCTACTGTCACCAACAACTGTATCTCGCCCTTAATCCTCACTGCTCTCAGGATAGCATCCCTTTCTTTAAAGTGAAGAATCTTGGCCAGGAACAGTCTTGGCGGCCCCCCCAGGAACCGGGGGTCTAGCAGGGACCTGGTGGGCCCTCTGCACAGAGAAGAAGGGTGAGAAGGTATTTGCAGGCAGAAGCTCTTTTAGCCAGGACTCCAGAAACGCCACAGGATCAGCCTTTTCTGGAAGGGCCACAATCCGAAAATTGTTGCGCCGGAGGCGGTTTTCAAAGTCATCAGCCCTGTCCACAATACCCCGGTACTGCCGCTGAAGATCAGCAATCTGCTGAGGGATAGGGCGAAAAGTGTCTTCCACCATAGAGACTCTATTTTCCACCTCCGTGGTGCGTTCTTTAACGTCTCATGTCGTAGGATAACAAACTCTTGTCTAAGCTTGTCCACCTTGGAGATCATGGAGGTATGGCAAGAGGTTATAATAGACAATATTTTGGTAAAACGAAGGTCCATGAGGGCCCCATCACATTGCATCCTGTCAGGAGAAGGAAGGGGTGACGTACCCGAAGTACGGTCAGCCAGGGGGACAGACTGATGAGGCAAAGCACTGCCTGACGGATCCTCAGACCTAGAAAACTGACTCAGCGTTTTTGCAGCGTTGGCCGCCACTTTAGTAGAGAGAGGTGTCTGGGCAACAGAGTCACGTTGGGAGGGACCACCAGCCTCCGAATGTGCATCATCTGAAAAAAAATTATCCTCTGAGGAAGGTCGGCCCGCACCAACCCCGGATTTGTTGCGCTTGGATCTGCCCTTCGGGCCTCCCATGGTAGTACACAGACACTGAACCGGGTAAGTATGAGCAAAGTAAGGCACCACAGCCAGCAGCGCCACTTCCGTCCCAGGGTGCGCCCCTCCTGGTAAGATAGCAAAAAGGCCCACAATAACAGGGACTATAGCGGCAACAGTCTCTAGAAGAATCAAGGCCCCTCGCAAGGACTACAGCCCGAACAGATTTCAGCACCCACAGTCAGTAGGGAGAACAGCACAGTCCAGTACAGGAGAAGGTTAAAGGAACAGCTTGCAGGAGGGGCCACTGGTCAGGGTATGGACCCTCACCCCTGTAAGTCCCAGGAAAGATGTGATCCACACTCCCAGGGGGGGCCAGGTACATAGAAGAGGGCTTGGTTCTCACTCCTCCGGTCGCAGGGAGAAAAACACCACCTTCCCGCCCCAGCAGAATGCACAGGCACAGTCTCAGTACCCCAGACCCTCTCTCCCTGCAGCACAGGACAGCGGGAGTAGCCTAGGCAACCAGGCCCAGTGTGGGCCCCGCCCTCAAAGGACAGTAATGGCGGCCCTCTCCACCACTCCACAGGAACAGCCCGGGACACCAGCCAGCTCAGGATAACCGGGAACAGCACTCCGCCGACACGCCTCACCTCCCATGCCCTTCAGAGGCCGTCCGCCCTGAAAGCACCGCCTCAGCTCTCCCACCTCAGGTCCCGGACACAGCAGCGCCCGCATACGGCTACTGACACCAGAACGAACATTTGGTCTTCCCCACTGCCGGCGCAGAGGGCCCCAGGGCACAGCAGAAGCCTTCTGGTAAGGGGCACCGCAGGTCAGGGGGGGTAAATATCAGGGTAAAAGCAGTGGTGAGCGGGAGCCCGGCGGACACACGTCTGCTCAGCTCCTCATGCAGGCCACGCCCCCGGCTAATGGTATTTTTAAAGTTATTAGGGCTAATGGGATTTTGAGTTATTGGGGCTAATGGGATTTTTTAAGTTATTGGGGCTACATATATTTGGGTTACATTTATTTTCTCTGCTGGTTTGTACTAGCAACGAATGCGAATATTGCCACGATTCTATCACGCAAATTGCTTCATTAAACTCCATTTCCTGCGGTCCAGGCTTCAGGGCATCTAAAATGGCGGATCCACATGTTAGTACATGGGGCAAGGAACGCCGGGAAGGGAAGTAGGCAGGATGACCCTGAATCACATGCAGAATGCAGCCTATCAGCAGCCAGTCACCCCTGTGATGTCACAGCCCTATATAATCGGCAGCCATTTTGCGGCTCGTCATATCATTCATTACACTGCATTCAGATAGGACGGACATCGCTGTGTGTGTGTATTACACAGAAAAGCTCATTCCAGCAGGGTTTCACATCCTAGTCACATCAGCGTTCTGCTGGAAAGAGAGCAGTGTTTTTTTTTCATTGAAAAGGATTTTTACTGCAGCCATTAACCTACCAGTTACTTTCTTCAGCATAGTATTACAGAGAGGGGCAGATAGCTGTGTGTTGCCTCATACATTTCAACAAGCTGCCTCAACTTCATAAACCTTAGCAGAGGAGGCAGTAAGAATTTTTCAACACAATTCTGTGTCTTTTTTCCACAACAACTCATCTGCTGGTTATACTAGTCTGTGGATGATATTACACCCAGCAGTCCATTCTTAATAGTCTTTGACAGAGTGAAATTTTGTGTTTAGTACCAGCTTTTTTGTGCTGCAGTACTGTTGTGTACTGCTGGTGTTGTGCAAAAATAAGTTTTTTTTTTCTTAAGCGTACTGTACCGCATTTTTCTGTCATCATAAAGGCATACCACATACGTACATCTAAGTAGTGTACTATTTTGTACCTGTTAATCTGTCAAGGGCCTAGATACTGTGAAAGTCCAGGCCAAAGCAATCACCAGCTTGTGTTTTACTAAAATGTGTTTTTTTTAAGTTTACTGTACCACATTTTTCTGCCCTCATAATTGCATACCACATTTCTACATCTAAGTGGTGTACTATTTTGTGCCTGTTAGTCTGTCAAGGTCCTGCATACTGTGAAAGGACAGCCAAAAGTAATCACTGGCTGGTGTTTTACTCCAATAAGTTTATTAAGCATACAGTAGCGCATTTTTCTGCCCTCATAAGTGCATACCACATACCTACATCTAAGCCGTGTACTATTTTAAACCTGTTAATCTGTCAAGGGACTAGATACTGTGAAAGTCTAGGCAACACTACTCACTGGCTTGTGTTTATACTTTAAGTGTATTGTAGGGCATTTTCCTGCCCTCATCAATGCATACCACATCTAAGTAGTGTACTATTTTGTATCTGTTAATTTATCAAGGGCCTAGACTCTGTGAAAGTCCAGGCAAATACACACCTGCTGCTGTTCTAGACAAATACTGTTTTAAGCGTAGTGAACCGTATTGTACTCCCATCATATACACACTAAGTATGTCATGCAGAGAAGTGCCTGGACTTGCACAGAGGAGTGGCAGAGGCCTAAATTCATCAGGCAGAGGTCGCAGCAGACTAGGGGCGAGTGGCAGCAGGAGTCGCAGCGAAATGCCTGAGCTCCCGGTATCAGCTCACGGTCATGTCTTTACCAGCGACTCATCTGCCGTCATCGATTGGTTAACACGGTCATCCACTTCATCACAAGTGACATCTGATACCCCCAGTCAATAGTTGGTGGGTTCCTCAGACACAACCCTCAGTTGGCATGGCCCAGGAGCAGTCCCTGTCTTCCCATTGCCTCTGTCGTATGCTGTTCCCTCACCTACAGAAGTATCTTATGCTGTGGGTTCAGCTCCACTATTCACTGAGGACGATCTAATAGAGGACAGTCAGCAGCTACTGCCCAGCCAACAAGTGGAGGAGACATCCGCCGCTTCCTCTGCTAGGCGGGCAAGTATTGGTAAGGAGAGTGATGTAGGAGGCGGTGTTGCCAGGGTTCAGGGTCCTGAAGCAGACACTGTTGAGGAACCTGAGGAGGACATCAGTGACGTGCAGACACTTGTTGATGATGATGAAGCCGATCGCAATTGGGAGCCGGGTTCAGAAGAGGCTTCATCATCATCAGAAGAGAGTTGCAGGTTGCCCGTGAGGCAGCAGCTGAGCCAGCAAGGTTTTAGCATGGTGGCAGAAGTGGAAATTCTAGAGCCAAACGTGCCCAGGGGATACCACCTGCTTCGCGGCAGCCTACCTTCCCGGGAGGTAGTGGAACATGGGTTCCTGGAGATGGCAGCAGTAGCAGTCAATTAGTGTGGACTGTTGGTGGGAAAATCAGCTACTCGGCGGTGTGGCAGTTTTTCATCAAGCATCCGCATCTTGCATGTGCTGCGACTGGGAAGGCTGAGCCATGCACCCTGCCTGGCACACGTGTTCAATCTGGTTGTCAAGCAGTTCCTGAAGTGTTCCCCCCCCCATTTGCAAGACATCCTAACAATGGGAAGGAAACTTTGCTTGCACTTCAACCAGTCGTACACCGCAAAGCACACCCTCCTTGAGCTGCAGCGTCAGAACGGTATCCCCCAACATAGTCTGATTCGTGACGTTGCCACACGTTGCCATCACCGATTTCATGATAATCCAAGTGTATAGGGATACTCCCCTGTGTAACTTAAATGTGAACCAGTGGCAGCTCATACGTGACACCTGCCGTTTGTTCAGGCCCTTTGAGGAAGCCACATTATTAGTAAGTCGCCAGGATTACAGGTTGAACGACGTCATTCCACTGCTTCATTTCTTACAACACGTGTTGGAAACGATGGCTGGTCAGGGCACTGGAGACGTGGCGCCTACATCTCATGGCCACATGAGCCGTGTGGGGGCTGAACTGGAGGAGGGGGAGGGGCACAGTGGAGCACAGTTTAGGTTTCGCCAAATTGGCGGTTTTTCTAGTAATCTGACAGGAGAGGAGGAGCAGCCAGAGGAGCTAGAGGGTTATGAGGAAGGTGAGACAGAGAACCCAGACACACCGTGGCAGTATGCAGTGGAGATGGAGACAGGGAGTCCCTCCGAGTCACTTGCACAAAAGGCACAATACATGCTCACTTGCTTGTGTAGTGAGAGCCGAATTGTCACCATTCTGCAGCGGGATGACTTCTGGATCTCCACCTAATAGGACCCTCGCTACCACCACAAAATGGGGGCCTTTTTTACACCCACTGAGAGGTAGGACAAACTGACCTACTACAGAGGGATCCTATGTAGTCAGTTGGCCAATGCCTATTGGCACCATCGTCCATCCTCTCGCAGGTCTGAATCGGGGGGCCCCCTGCGCTCACCTTCCACTGCCATGGCTGCTGGGGAGGGGTGGGGTGGCAGAAGCAGTAACAGCTCCATCAGCAGCAGCTTGAGTCTACAGTCGCTGATGAGTAGCTTTCTTCACCCACATAGTGAAGCAATTCATCAGCAGCAGGTACACCTGGAGCAGGACCTAAACCAGCAGGTGGTGGCATACCTAGACATGCCCATGCCAACACACCTTGAAGATCCACTGGACTTCTGGGCAGCCAAACTTGATTTGTGGCCGCAACTAGCAGAGTTTGCCCTGGAAAAGCTGCCCTGCCCGGCCAGTAGTGTGCCATCAGAGCCGGTGTTTAGTGCGGCAGGGGCCATAGTCACCCCAAGGAGAACTTGTCTGTCCACGAAAAATGCGGAGAGACTGACCTTAGTGAAGATGAATCAGGAATGGATCAGCCAGGATTTCCAACCACCAATTGCTGATGCATCAGAGTAGATTGACCATGGTGCCACACCAACCATTCACAAATATGGATAGTGCCAAACAGATTTAAGGCGCTGCTCCCCAGTTACAAACATTCCTCTGCATCAGACCTTTTTTCTCCCACCTTCGTCACCGAGTACTGGTATTGCCACCCACCACACCACTCTGTCACGGGTTCACTTTCAGGACTCCTGATGCTGCTGCTGCCTCCTCCAGGCTGTCTCATTCAGCCATTATATGGTCTCTTCTCATGCTTCAGCCAACCAGGCTGTGCTATTCAGCCACTATATGGTCTCCTCATGCTTAAGCCCCCTCCAGGCTGTGCTATTCATCCACTATATGGTCTCTTCATGCTGCCACAAACTCCAGGCTCTGCCATAGAGCCACTATATGGTCTCTTCATTCTTCAGCCAACTCCAGGCTGTACCATTCAGCCACTATATGGTCTCCTCATACTGATGCCACCTCTAGGCTGTCTCATTCAGCCACTATATGGTCTCCTCATGCATCAGCCACCTCCAGGCAGCGCCCTTCAGCCACTATATGGTCTCTTCATGCTGCCACAAACTCCAGGCTGTGCCATTCATCCACTATATGGTCTCCTCATGCTTCAGCCAAATCCAGGTTGTGCCATTCAGCCACTTTATGGTCTCCCCATGCTGCCACAAATGCCAGGCAGTCATTCAGCCACTATATGGTCTCCTCATACTGATGCCACCTCCAGGTTGTCTCATTCAGCCACTATATGGTCTCCTCCTACTGATGCCACCTCCAGGCTCTGTCGTGCTGCCATGGGGCATGTGACTCCTTGTTAGATTTGGTCCTTTGTACCCACACGCCGGGGCCTGAGACACTTAGGATTAAAAAATTCAATTTCAAAACCCTCAATCCCTAAATTTATATTTAAAATTCATAAACTTCAATGGTCTTTTCATACTTCTGTCAACTCCAGGCTGTGCATTCAGATACTATATGGTCTCCTCATGCTTCAGCCAACTCCTGGCTGTGTCATTCAGCCAATATATGGTTTACTGATGCTGTTGGGCCTGGGCCTAAACATTTTTATGGTAGCACTAGCTACCCTAAATCTTGAATTAAAATTTCAAAATTCATCTTTTAATCGTAGGGATTGTGAAATCCTAGTGTCTACTCGTGCTGCTTCCAGCTCCAGGCCGTGTCATTCAGCATCCTTAGTTCCAGTAGGCTTTAAGTCGTTCATTCTTTTTGTGGTTCTTCAGTTGCAGAATTAAGTTGTATCATGTTTTCCTGTTCCTCCGATGAGCTAATGTCAATGGAACACACACTATTCCTATTGACGTCTAATGAAGGATCCTTTTGTTCAGAGAACGTATGTATAATTTTCTTATTTTTGAATGTAAGGTGGTATTCTGACAATTTCTGATTATAAAGGAATTTTGGAATCTGGGACACAGGTAAAAATAAATATTTTTAAGCGTACTGTAGCACATTTTTCTGTCCTTGTAAGTGCATACCACATACCTACATCTAAGTATTGTACTATTTTGTACCTGTTAATCTTTCAAGGGTCTATATACTGTGAAAGGACAGCCAATAGTACACACCTGCTGCTGTTCTAGATAAATACTGTTTTAAGGGAATGAAGCATATTGTAACCCTCTCATATACGCAATAAGTATGTCAGTAGGGGAGTAGTGAAATTTCAGTTTCAAAATCCTTAATTTCAATTTAAAAATTTTAAATTTTAAAAATCTTAAATTTCAATGGACTCCTCATGCTTCTGCCAACTCCATGCTGTGCCATTCAGCCAATATATGGTTTACTAATGCTGCTGGGCCTGGGTCTGGCCCTAAAATTTTTGTTATGGTAGCACTAGCTACCCAAAATCTTCAATTAAAATTTCAGAATTCATCTTTTAATCTAAGGGATTGTGAAGCCCTAGTGCTGCCAACTCCAGGCTGTGCCATTCAGACACTATATGGTCTCACATGCTGCTATCACCTCCACGCTGTGTCATTCAGCCACTATATGGTCTCCTCATGCTTCAGCCACATCCAAGCTGTGTCATTCAGCCACTATATGGTCTTCTCATGCTGCCAACACCTCCACGTTGTGTCATTCAGCCACTATATGGTCTCCTCCTACTGATGCCACCTCCAGGCTCTGTCATTGTGCCGCTCTGGGGCAGTGATTCTAAAAGCAATGCCTGTAATCTGCATGTCATTCTGAATAACAGTATTATTTCTCTACACCAGCACACTCCATATACTTGTTAGAACAAAGCAAAGTGTTCTACACCCCTATTGAGGCTCTCTGTACTCCAGAAATAGACGTTTTCAATATAGATTCGCCGTTTCGGATCAAAACAAATTTTTTCGAAGAATTCGGTGAATTGGCCGAGTCGAATTTTTTAAAAGTTCGCTCATCTCTAGTTTGTACATACAAGAATACCTATGGAATAATAGTATTATAAGTGATAAACAGCATGGGTTTACTAACTGGTTTGTAAGATATCTGAAGAATGAAATGTTAGGATAGGTTCACATTTCTGTTGTGCTCCATCCGGTTCTGGGTCCATTCGTCACTTAAAAAAAAAAAAAAAAAATTTCCAGAAGGGTCAGAGCACAACTAACTCCACCGGGTCCCGACCTCACTGACTTGAATGGGGTCCATCGGAAATCTGATAGTTTACCAGAAAAAAAAAATTCTGCCGACAGAGCTCCATATAACAAAGCCCGACGGCAATATGAACTAGCCCTTACATAAAAACATGGGACTTCCAGCAGAAAGCCCACCCCAGGTTCATTCAGCAGGTCTTGGGGCAAGAAACTGTTTTGATGCTACAAGCTGAAAAGGAGTTGTTCAGACTCAATAATCCCCTTAAAAATGGAAAATATTGAAACCATATTTCTTTTCTACATGTTAATGAATGCTTTAGTAAGAAACCTAATAGGGGACATTTCAGTTGTTACTCTACACCCTTTAATCCGATTTCTTCTCTGATATTGTTCTTAACTAATAGTTTTACTCCTAAATATGCTTGATAAGTTAATTTAATGTAGATATAAAAATGAAATGGGTATTAATTGAATCCTCATTTTAATTAAGCAGAATTATAGAATATATCAAATCATCTATAATAAAACTGCCTGGGGATGTTTGTCTTGTTAAATAATAACTAAGAAGAATGTTGTAATCTGCAAATATATAGAATTGAGGAGAAACTGTAACTAGAAGGGAAGGGGAAACATTATGTTAGGTCATATCCTTTTGTTCGATCCATTTTGTGTGGTGTACGCTTAGGATGAGGACTTCAGCTTTTGATAAAAGATAAAGAAGGTTTTAGACTACAATCTATTGGCAGAAACAAGCCTTTGCAATCAATCCATACTGCATGCTAGTTGGAACTGACTTAGTTTAACAGTTTGATCACAGCAGGACATTGGCTTCCTCAGTTGAAAGCTTCACTTAAAGATGATAAGGCCTAGATGATCTCATGCTGCCTTTCAATGTGACTGTAGAACACTTCTGCATTGTATGCATTTTTGGCTTCTAACCTAAAGGGTGTCCAGCTTTAACAAACAATATAAGTAACAGCTTATCAATGGGTCAAATTTTAATAGACTCTGTCTCTTTAGGTGAGTACATATATACATAATTACTAAAGGCAGGCAGTCGCTGGTATGGTCAACATTTCCATTATACATTACTCCCCAGGGTAGTAAAGTCTGCTATGAAATGCACATTAGTTATTATGCTCTGAAAAGCAGCCAAACATGCATTGTTTTAACCAGATTTTATGCAACATTGAGCAACATTTTGACTGCAAATGATAAATCAAATGGAAACCTGTTTATGCGATCAATTCTTGAGAGTTCATACATGGGGAAAGCTTTTACCAAATCAGCACACACTATATATCATCTCTATGACAGGATCCATTCAGTCCTCCATACTCGGGCTTCACAGTTAATCATATACTGCACCAGCTCAGCAATAGGCTTTATTGGAAAAAAAAAGGGGTAAAGCCTCCTGCTTTTTTTTTTTTTTTTAACATCACCACATTACTCAATACACTTGTATGTAATACTAGGGGTGTGTGGGTATTGCTTAAATACTAAATGCCAGATTACTTGAATTCCATAGCATGTTATTTTTTTTTTTTTTTTTAAACACATTTTATTTCAGTTATACATAATAAACAGAGATCATGAAATATACTCCTTGCAAAGGAGTAAGAAGAGGAAAACTTTTTTTTTTTGTGTAAAAAGAGAAAAGAAAAGAAGAACAATTATTTGCTCATATAGCTCAGCCCATCCAGTCATTGAAAAGTCCTCTCCGAGACTCGCCACTTCTCCATCGATAAACAGTCCCTGAGATAAGAAGCAATCCGGAAGGTGTGGCGGGCCTCAGGATACAGAAGTCGTTCACGCAATTGCGTTAAGTATACAGGAAGATTCATATAGGCCATCATGTGGTACCCTCCATTAAGATTCACATTCGTTGTCACAATGTCCGAGAACGATGGCATACAATTGACTCTTAGGAAGGTAAGCGTAAGGCACCCAGAGTGTCCCCCAACATACCCATACAATACCATTCCGTTGCGCTAAACGGTCGAACGATTTCTGCAATCTCAGTTGGAGTGTATTGGGAAACAATAAAAACCTTCCACTTTTCAAAGAATTGTTCTGTTTTCGTGGTTTTGTGTCTCTCAGTGTCTAGTTTATCTATTCTGCAATACAATTTCATTTGTGTAATAACCATACCCAAAGTTGGTATTGAGGGTGAAAGCCACGAAGCAAAAAGACAGCGGAGAGCTATGTGCAAGGTGATATGTACCAGTGGGGGGACCCTAGTACCTGGACATCCTGCTATATCCGGGGGACGGAATTGGTGAAACAGCAGGGTTCTGGGTGAATAAGGTAAAATGAGATCCCATACGGTGTTAATGTAAGATATTATCATGTGCCAGTATGTCTTGGTGTGTGTACATGTCCAAATCCCATGCCACAGGTCAGTCAGGGGTGTAGAGCACTTCGGGCAGGATGTTATTCGATCGGGGAAGTCGGGAGAAGGGAGAATATTGAAACCATAAAGGGCTTTGTGAGCGAGCTTGAAATAAGTTTCCCGCCATCTTTCATTTATTATAAGTCGTTTCACTATGCGCCACCCTTGTAGGATGCAGTCCGAAACGTCATCTCCCGGTATCCATGAGGACCATGAGGAAAAAAGGGTGTTGGTGTCAATGTTGAGTAACTTTCTTCGTAGGACTGGATAAATGGTGGACACAGTTAATCTGTGGGAACCATCCCCTATCACATAATCTAGAGCATGATTTGTTAATTCTATATCTAGGGCCCGCAAGCGGGAAGCAAAAAATGAATGCAGTTGGTTCAGGGGGAATGTATGTGAGGGTGGCAGGTCATATTTCGCCCATAACATAGATGGGGATAACCAGCAGCTGTTTGATTTGTCCATAAAATCACCGGCTTTCCTCAACATAGCATGTTATTGATTGCAGTTGTAATCCTGACATGCAAAAAAGTATTGTGGGTCATGGTAATTTCTGTTAAAAACTCCTGGGGAGTTTGCAACAAAAGAAAACCCTACCACCTCTCCATTTTACTCCGAAAAAGGGGTGTGGTCACCAAAAGAGGGCATGTCCCAAAAATTAAAAAAATCTCAACACATTTACAAATGTTCCCGCATAAAACCTGACATCTCAAGCAGTTGTTAAAAAGCAAAACATAGGGAAAAATTTGTAAATACCATGGAAAAATACATTGGGAAAAAAAAAACACAGAAAACTACACTCTTAGTAAATCAGGGCCTCTCTGTTGTGCCGTTCTTCTATTATTCCTCTTAGAAATGTATTTACCCTTTAAGTAAATGGCCTATTTTGGCCTCAACCTGTTGGGGATGAAGGGCGTACAGGTACACCCTTCCGTCCTGGTAGTTGAGGTTCAAGAGTTTACCTGTATAAGGCCATACGGAAATGCCGGCATTACGCTGATAATGTAGCATATCCCTCCAAAGTGATCCTGCGTATGACCTCCTGTACAAAATCAGGCCAGTCATCGATCACTTTGGGGCCAAGTTTTTGGAGGTACGTACCCCAAAGGGAGGTCTCTATTGATGAGTCTCTCATTAGTTTTAAGGGGAGACTCATTTTCTGCCAATATATCCCGTCTAAGCAGGCGAGGTATGGCGTGAAATTCTATAAACTCTGGGAGAGTTCATCAGGGTATACTTACAAGTTTAGAGTGTACGACTGATGGAATTCCCGTATTGAACTCCGGAATGTCCCTTCAATCTGGGAGTCAGCGGGAAGCTCCAGTCACCAATCCGCAAGAGTGAGAGCAGGGTCCTTGCCAGTGAAAACCTGTTGCTGGTCAGGTATAAGGACAAGAGGGAGGTCCTTGTGCTGACCACAATTCATGGTAACGGCAGCACCATTGTTGTTGTGTGAGGTCTACAAGCCTGATTGTATTGTGGACTACAATCAGTATATGGAGGGAGTTGATCTCTCTGATCAAGTCGCAGAACGCCATGTGCAAAACTGGGCATGGTACAAAAAAGCTGTGGTCTACATGGTCCAGGTTGCTATTTATGATGAATTTGTACTATACCAGAGCATTGGCAGCACAGGGAGATTCATCCAGTTCCTGTAGGAGCAGCCCCAAGTACTTTTGGAATGAGAAGTACCAGGATCGTCCCAGACCAACGCTTTCCAGGTGAGGTCCCCCTACAGTGTGTTGCAGGAGGGGGATAGGCAAGGACACCACCACTCAGTGCGACACATGCCCCGATCACCCGGGCCTCTGAATTAACAATTGCTTCAGGGAGTACCACACTTTCATGGAGTACTACATTTAAAATCCTCTTACCCCATTTAAATTTCCCTTGATTTGACCCCAATGTACCTGTCCACAGTACATTGTCTTCCAAATGTTAAACCCAAAAAAACGATTAACATAATACTCCTGATAACACCTCCTAGGGTAATGTGTCACCAAGTCACTTGCACCAAGTCACCGAGACGGCCGCATGCAAAACATTCCCAGAATGATGAAGCAGAGCATAAGGTTTGGGGTGGGCATGATTTTTCCTTTTGGCTATGCACTGGGTGATCATTCTGGGTACCTAATTGGCATATTAGTAGTCAAATTGCAATTTTCATTTTTCACAAACTGCACTTTCCAGGAAATTAAATTTAAGAAACACCCGTCCATTCCAAATGTCTACTTCACCCCTATACAATAGCATTTTAGTGAAAAATAAATCTAATTTTTTTTTCCCTTTTTACAGCCCACTGTTCCAAACACCTGTGAGGTGTAAATACTCACTGTTCCCCTTGTTTCGTTCCTTGAGGGGTGTAGTTTCCAAAAGGATGGCACAGTTGCGGGTTTTCTGTTGTTCTGCCACCAGGGGAGCTTTGCAAATGCACTTGGCTTCAATTCCAGCCAAATTCTCTCTCCAAAAGTCTAATGGCACTCCTCTTATGAGCATTGTAGTGCACCTGCAGGGCACTTTTCATCCATATATGGGGTTACATATTTTGTGGGGATTTTTCTCTTGTTACCCACTGTGAAAATAAAAAATTTGGGGTAACACCAGCATTTTAGTATTAACATTTTTTTTTTCTTTTCATTTTTACAGCCCACTGTTCAAAAAAAACTGTGAGGTGTAAATACTCACTGTTCCCCTTGTTACGTTCCTTGAGGGGTGTAGTTTCCAAAAGGATGGCACAGTTGCGGGTTTTCTGCTGTTCTGCCACCAGGGGAGCTTTGCAAATGCACTTGGCCCCCCGGCTTCAATTCCAGCCAAATTTTCTCTCCAAAAGTCCAATGGCACTCCTCTTATGAGCATTGTAGTGCACCTGCAGGGCACTTTTCATCCATATATGGGGTTACATATTTTGTGGGGATTTTTCTCTTGTTACCCACTGTGAAAATAAAAAATTTGGGGTAACACCAGCATTTTAGTGTTAACATTTTTTTGGTGTTCTTCATTTTTACAGCCCACTGTTCAAAAAACCTGTTAGGTGTAAATACTCACTGTACCCCTTGTAACATTTTCTTGAGGGGTGTAGTTTTAGAAGCCATTATCGGCATTGATCACGGCATCTAAACTGTTAATGACTGGCAGCAGGGGGGATCACAACTGTCTGTCATTACCATTTAGTGTCTGGCTACTGATAATAGCCGACACTCACTGTTCTGAAGCAAGCGTAGCTCCTTCAATCACTTCAAAGCTGCTTAAGGATTCCGGTATGCCCTTGCTCCTTAACCCCTTAAAGGCGTACTATGCCCCTAGACATCCTATCCCCTATCCAATGGATAGGGGATAAGATGTCTAATCGTAGGGGTCCCACTGCTGGGTAACCTCCGTGTTCTCCCCTCATGTCATCACGCCCCGTCCCCTTAATGCAAGTCTATGGGAGGGGGCGTGGCAACAGTCCCCAGCAGCGGGACCCCAGCGATCAGACATAATATCCCCTATCCTTGGATAGGAAATAAGTTGTCCAGGGGCAGAGTACACCTTTAAGGACCAGGGGTTTTTCCGTTTTTTGCATTTTCATTTTTTCCTCCTTACCTTTAAAAAATCATAACTCTTTCAATTTTCTACCTAAATATCCAGCTGTTCGGGACACTGCAATTTTGCCTCGGCGGTCCCAAACAGCCCACTGAGTTAGTCGGGGGTAGTTTACTTTCACTTTAGAAGTGCCGATCAACTTTGAATGCCGTATCTAAAGGGTTAATAGCACGCGGCACCGCGATCAGTGCTGCGCACTATTAGCTACGGGTCCCGGTCATTGTTAGAGGCCGGGCCCGACCTGCTATGACCCAGGGCCACGGCGTGGCCCCTCGTTATAGAAATGGAATGGACTCAGGGCGTACAGTTACGCCCTTGGTCCTTAAGTAGTTAAGTACCAGGAAACAAGGGTGTACCTGTATGCCCTTCATTCTTAACAGGTTAATAATTTAACACTGATTGGTCAGTATATGATTGGGTAGGGGGACACTTCCCCATAGGTAACAATACCTAGTTGTTAATATATTAATACATTTGTGTTAGAAATAACCAAGGGAGAATACAACTAAATAAATACAAGTGTTTAATATAAAATAGTAGAGCTGGCAGATTCTCTTTAAATGTATATTAAAAGTTTTTGTTTTAACCCTACTAAAAGTTTCAGTATAGTCATTTGGGAATACTAACAATATTAAACCAATTGTTCTGCTTTAGCAGTCTCATAAAGATCCATGTCATCTGTTTACTTCCTAAACAAACCCGGCAAGGAATATAATATTCACTTGGATGAAATATATGGTTTCCTCAACACTGCAGTATAGTTTACTCGGCCAGTGTAATAAAATACATTTATTTTTCTCACTATCTCAGTTCTAAATGACATGGTAAGTGTTGGCTTGTAACACAGCTCCCTCATAAAATGTAGGTAAAATTGATACTTATAGACAGGTACGGTAAATGCTGTTATTTGAAAGCATGCCGGTCTTGATTGCAGTAAACATTCATAAAAGTAAAAGCATTTATATGTATGGTTATGTATTCAAGAATTTTAATTTAAAAAATGTAACACATTGTAAAGTTGGGAACAGCACCGTACTGTACTAGACCAAAGCACAAAACCCATTCTCAATCATTATACTCTTACTCGTTGTTAGCTAGGTTTCCTGGGTCTAACATTAAAAGAGAAGTATCATGTAGGGATCGACCGATTATTGGCCGATAATCATGATTTTGGACATTATCGGTATCGGCAATTACCTTGCTGATATGCTGATAATGCCCCGCTCCCGGCCAGAGACTACCGTCGCCGCCGCTGCCCCATTGTCTCCCCCCATCCTCTGCCCACATACCGCCGCTGCCACATTGCCTGCCCCATCCTCTGGCCACATGCCGCTGCCCCATCGCCTCCCCCCCATCCTCTGCCCACATACCACCAGCGCTGCCCCATCGCCTCCCCCCATCCTCTGCCCACATACCGCCGCCGCTGCCCCCATCGCCTCCCCCCATCCTCTGCCCACATACCGCCGCCGCCCCATCGCCTCCACCCATCCCCGGTGTTATAATTACCTGTTCCCGGGGTACGCGATCCTTCTGGCTCCTGTGCTGTTGCTGTGCGCTGCGCAATGACGAGTGACGTCCCCAATGCCACGTCACAGTCAGTGCGCACAGTGACAGCGCAGGATGCTGACGGAGCCAGAAGTATCGCGGACCCCCGGGAACAGGTAATTATAACACCGGGGATGGGGGAGGCGATGGGGCGGCGACGGTATGTGGGCAGAGGATGGGGGGGGGGCGGCGGTGGTATCTGGGCAGAGGATGGGGGGGGGGGGAGGCGATGGGGCAACTGTGGTCATTAGACTCAGGACCCCAGGACAGGCAGGGGGAGAGAAGCGGGCGGCGGTCTCTGGCACCTCAAAAGCCGCTGCAGTTCATTTATTTAAAGCGCCCTCTTTAAATCATTGATCTGCAACGGCTTCTGCCCTGCCGGGGTGTGTGTGTGTGTGTGTGTGGGGGGGGGGGGGTGTTGAAATAGCCGATAACTTATACTGGAATATCGGTATAAGTTATCGGCTATCGGCCTGAAATGTTACAGGTTATCGGTATCTGCAATAAAAAATCGATATCGGTCGATCCCTAGTATCATGTATAAAAACCTATCCTCTATCCAAAGGATAGGCGGATAAGTGTCTGATCTCAGAGGGTCCAACCATGATCTAAAATGTATCCCCTATCCTTTGAATAGGGATACGTTTTTATACATCATACTTTTCCTTCAATGTATTGAGCGCATAGCCTGTAGAGTGTAATGTTGTGTACTCTAAAAATAACTCAACACACAACCATTATTGTCTAAACCTCTTCAACAAAATTGAGTACACCTCTAAGTGGAAATGTTCAAATTGGACCAATTTATCAATTTTCCCTTCCCGGTGTCGTGTGACAGAGCTGCATGAGTGTTGCTGACACTGGGGAGCTACAGTTGTTGAGGAAACCATGAATGCCAACATGTACTGAAGTAGAGCATAATCCCCTCCCTTCGAAGGCTGTGTTTGGGGTTGATAACAACTCCAAACACACCTCCAAGATGATTGCTTCCTTGTTAAAGAAGTTGAATGTAAAGGTGATGGATTGGCCAAGCATCTCTCCAGACCTAAACCCTATTCAGCATCTGTGGTGCATCCTCTAATGGAAGGATGAGGGGGGAGCACAAGGTCTCCAACATCCACCAGCTCAGTGATGTTGTCATGAAGGAGTGGAGGAGGACTCCAGTGGCAACCTGGGAAGCTCTGGTGAACTCCATGCCCTAGGGGCTTAAAGGGATACTCCGCCTCTAGATATCTTATCCCCTATCCAAGGATAGGGGATAAGATGTCTGATCGCCGGGGTCCTGCTGCTGGGGACCCCTGCGATCTCTCCTGCAGCACCCTCAGTCATCAGCTCTCCAGAGCTAAGTTTGCTCCATGGCTGATGACAGGGGCCGGCGGTTCGTGGCATCAGGACTTCGCCCCCTCATGACTTCACGCCCTGTCCCTTAATGCAAGTTTATGGGAGGGGGCATGGTAACAGTCACGCCACTCCCATAGACATGCATTAAGGGGGCAGGGCGTGACATCATGATGGGGCGGATCCATGATGTCACGAACCGCCGGTCCCTGTATCATGAATCATCGGAGCTAGGTTTGCTCTGTGGCTGGAGAGCTGATGACTCGGTGGTTGTAGGAGACATTGCGGGGGTCCCCAGCAGCGAGACCCCCCGCGATCAGACATCTTATCCCCTATCCTTGGATAGGGGATAAGATGTCTAGGGGTGGAGTACCCCTTTAAAGCAGTGCTTGAAAATTATGGTGGCCACGCAAAATATTGACACTTTGGACCCAATTTCGACATTTCTACTTTGGAGTGTACCCACTTTTGTTGCCAAGGTTTAAACATTAATAGCTGTGTGTTGAGTTGTTTTGAGGGGACACAGCAATGCACTCTGTTATACAGGCTGTGCACTCACCACTTTACATTGAGTGTTATTATTTCAGTGTTGTCACATTAAAAGTTATAATACAATACATAACACATATTTACAAAAATGTGAGGGATGTACTCATCTGTGTGTATATATGTACATATGATGACCACAAAAAATATGCCATCACATATACTATTGTACTTCTTTCTGTGTGATATTGTTCTTCCTCTGTGAATGTATAACCTCCTTTATCACAAAGGAGAAACACTAAGCGATTAGGAAAATAAACCTCTAGTAACCAATTAATCTTTCCGAGTTAATGCTGCTTACAAATCCTTCTTTAGAGCAAATCAATATTTCTCTAAATAACTAGAAGACCAAGTATACTTTGTGAAGAATTCACTTGCGGAAAGCATAGGATGGATTCAATGGGCATTACTTTGAGGAAGAAAGGAAAATGTTGGCTTATATAACATGAAGCCTAGTGATTGAAATAACGTTTAAAAAAAACAAACTCAAGAAAAGAAATAATGTATTGTATGGTAGCATTAGACTTCGTATGTTTCATTGAAGCCGCTCTGTTCATCCAGAGGCTTCATGTACACAGGTGCAACTTAAAGGTAGTTTTCAGGGATTTTTAACAGATTAAATATGGCTTAAAATGAAAAACCAATGAAAACATTATATACTTACCTTAATAATGCTGTGCAACTCCTCAGTCTCCAGATGGTTATCATTCCTGCACAATAAACTGACAGATAGCATCCACAGGAAGGTCACGCCATAGCAGCAGACCAGTCACGTTAAAGGGGTACTCCGCCCCTAGACATATCTGGCCACTGGGACCCCTCGTGATTTCTGGGCCGGCACCGCATGTTCTGAACATTTATGTTTACAACGTCGGCTTCAGGCGGCCGTGTACAAACATGCCACGTGCCCAAAGTCAGTGCTCTGAACATAAATGTTTAGAACGGTGGGGAGCCGGCCCGGAGATCGCGGGGTTCCAGTGGTGTTTAAGTGATGCATTGTGGAAGTCAAGTCATGAAATGCAGTAGATCATAAGGACTACGACTATGTTATAGGGGGTGACTAAGGATTCCGGAGTCCAAATTCACAATCTGTTACATGCCCTCATCTATGTTCTGCTATTTATAATTCTAGTGTCTTCTGATGTTGGTGGTACATGTAGCTCAGGAACTACCGTATTTTTCGCCGTATAAGACGCACTTTTTCTCCCCCAAAACTGGGGGGAAAAAGTCGTTGCGTCTTATACGGCGAATACACCCCTATTGCGGCGGTCCCGGCGGCCATCAACGGCCGGGACCCGCGGCTAATACAGTACATCACCGATCGCGGTGATGCCCTGTATTAACCCTTCAGACGCGGCGATCAAAGCTGACTGTCGCATCTGAAGCGAAAGTGACACTAACCCGGCTGTTCAGTCGGGCTGTTCGGGACCGCCACGATTTCACCGCGGCGGTCCCGAACAGCCCGACTGAATAGCCGGGTTAGTGCTTACAGGACACCGGGGGGGGGACCTTACCTGCCTACTCGGTGTCTTCTCTGATCAGGGATCCCCTGTATGTCGGCGCTCTCCTTCCTCGTCATCACGTCGTCGCGTACGTGCGTCGGCGTGCGTAACGACGTGATGGCGGCGACGGAGAGCGAGGGTACCTGGCCGGCAGCAGAGACGTTCCAGAGTGACGGGGACACAGCGACAGCGATGGAGCGACATCCAGGGCAGTGGTGACGGGTCCGGAGCGGCGGGGACACGTGAGTATTACCTCCTCCTGCAGTGGTCTTCAATCTACGGACCTCCAGATGTTGCAAAACTACAACTCCCAGCATGCCCGGACAGCCAACGGCTGTCCGGGCATGCTGGGAGTTGTAGTTTTGCAACATCTGGAGGTCCGCAGGTTGACGACCACTATTGGGTTCAAAATCTTTATTTTTTTAGATTTTGCCCTTAAAAATTGGGTGCGTCTTATACGCCGGTGCATCCTATAGGACAAAAAATACGGTAAACCTGTATGGGGAGAAAAAAAGGGAGACCAGAGAGGGCGCCTCGTGTGATACCGTTGGGTGGTTGAGGGAAAAGGAAGGGAAGTAGGTGCGGGGCTTGCAGGCCCCTTAGGTAGTAACTGCTCACCTTAGAGCAAGTATTAAACTTGCATATCAACCCAATGCACAGGTTACAAAATAGCCGGAGCCGCTGCTGAGCCTGAGGTAACAGGTGAGGTAAAAACCATCTCCTGGAGAGAGTAGGTGATCATAAAAGAGCAAAAAAGACCTCGCAAATGGCGCAATAAAAGCAATAGCAATAAAAGAGTGATACAAGTTAAGATTACGCGTTTCGGGGGAGCCACCCCCTTCTTCAGATCAGTATGCAGACTATACAAACAGAGATTCTATAAATACTGGAAAAAAGGGCGCCAGGTACATTAGGGGGCGGAGTTATGCAAATTACATACATGTGAAACAATAGGAAAAACCACAGAAACCGAATGTAATCAAAGAATGTACATCTTATATAGGTAACAGTGGGGACCAAATGTTATTAGACAGGGAATTCAGTGTGTGGCTCAAAGATGAGGCTGCCGATGTCTGGCAGTATCAGGCCACACATCCGGACCTCAGATGAAAACATCCGGGGTCCAGATGTGAGCCAGAACAGCTCTGACAGCGGCCGCGATGTGTAATGCGAGGGCGCGCGTCAGGGGGGAGTTGCCACGGACACGTTGCTAAGGTGCGTGCGTCACGTGGCTAGTGCGGCCAATCAGGAAGCAGTGATCACGGAGAGCTGTCAGTGGTATGCTGACAGCTCCGTGCGCTGCATCTAACAGTGTGTAGCTCTGTGTAAGCTGGCGAGAACTGCAGGGGGATGGAAGAGGATATCTAGAAATTATTAAATTGATTTAAATAAGAGTGAAGTGTGTTATTTAGGGGAGAGTGATGCATGATGCAGGGGGATGGGGGGGATACGGAGCATGAGAGGACTAAGAAAGAAAATAGGAGAGTGTGATGACAAATATTGGGAAGATGGGCTAGTGGTCATACCTGGGTACTGTGGACATGGGGTGGAGGTACATGGCATGTACATAATGGGTGACAGCTACTGGAGTGGGGGTACTAGTTCAGGTAGCATAAATATATATTATATTGGGGGGCTTGGGATCCAGCCAAGGAGATGTAAAGTGGGTAAGGAATTATGTGTGTATATACATGAGCATACGGGTAGTAATGCACATGTGTCACGAAAGACATGTGTGAGCATATGTTTGGCAGCCATATAGCAGGACAGCTGTACTAGATAGTTGTATAATAACACATATGACTGACAATGCACATGCATCGCAAGAGATGCATGTGAGCATATGCATATGTGTAGAGCTGGACCAATGTACTACTGTGCATGTATGTGAGTGAAACCATACACATTTGAGTAGCAGTGTACATGTGAGAGTGTGTTCATGTGCATAAGGGTGATAATGCACATGTACCACAACATGCATGTGAATAGGTAGAATAGAATGAAATGAATGGTATATTGGGGTTTGTATAGAATTTTTGATGGATGGGGTGATTAGAGTAAAATTTGTGGTAAATACAGGCGGATCAGGGTTGATTAATCTGATGGATGCGTTCGAGGGTTAAAGGTTACATTCAATCATTTCATTGAGACCCCCTGGTGAGATGGTGCCCAGGGTATGAATCCAAAAGTTCTCACGTCTTCTGAAGGTGTTGTATCGTTGGTTGACATCCTTATTGATGTGTTCTTTGGGGGTAGCCTTAATATTGCTGAAATCACCCTGGTGGTGCTCAGTGAGGTGACGCGAAATACTGTGGAGTAGGAAGCCGCGTGTGGTGTTGCTGCGGTGCTTATTCAGGCATTCCCTAAAGCACCTTATGGTCCTACCCACGTATTGCTGTTTGCAGGAGCACTGTAAGAGGTAAATGACATACCGGGAGCCACAGTTGAGGAATGATTTGATGTTAAAGGTTTCTTTGGTAACGGAGGAGGAAAATGATTGGCAGTTGTGTGCAATGTGTGAACAGCACTTGCATCGTGGAAGACCACACTTGAAGCTTCCTGTTAACGTGGGAAAAATGGAAGGGTTATTGCGCAGTACTGTGGTTTTGAGTTTACTGGGAGCGATGATATTCCGTAGTGTCCGGACTCTACGGAAGGTAAGCGGAGGTTTGGATGGAAGATTGATTCTTAGGTAGGGATCCTGCACTAGGACTGGCCAGTGTTTGGTGAGGATTTTCCTGATAGCATAATGTTCTTGGCTGTATGTGGTGATAAAGTTGGAAGTACGTTCCGTGGTAGTATTTATTGGTTCAAGTTTGGGGAGTAAGCAGGAATTTTGACTGAGGGAGAGAGCCCTATTATAGGAGGACTGCACCAACAATCTGGGATAGCCATTTGCCTTGAACCGGGCCTTTAGAATGTTACTTTGTGATATAAAGTCACTGTCTTTTGTGCAGTTCCTTCTGATCCTCTTAAACTGTCCATATGGTACATTAGTGAGCCATTTCTTAAAATGGCCACTATCAAAGCCAAGATAGCTGTTGCTATCTACTGGTTTGAAGAAGGTCTTGGTGTAAAGTGAATGACCTTCGTGGGAAACCAGTACATCCAGGAATTCTGCATTATTGCTGTAAACGGATTGGGTGAAGTGGAGTGACCAGTCATTGGAATTTAGATGAGTGATGAAGTTGTTTAGACTAGATCTGTCTCCTTTCCAGATAATAAAAATATTGTCTATGTAGCGCCTATAAAAGATGCAATTAGAGAAAAGATGATGAGGGTACACAAAGATTTCCTCGAAGAGTCCCACGAACAGATTCGCGAAACTGGGTGCCACTTTGGACCCCATAGCGGTCCCGGTGTGCTGTATGTATAGCTGACCCAAAAACTCAAAGTAGTTGTGAGTCAGGATGAAGTGGAGTCCTTGTAGAATGAAGTCCACTTGGGCCGAGGGCATAGATGGGTCTTTGGAGATGAAATGGGAGACTGCCTTAATTCCTGCTTCATGTTTGATAACGGTGTATAGTGAAGTGATGTCCAGGGTAACAAGCAGATATTCCGGTTTCCATTCAATTTCCAGGATTGATTTAATGAAGTCTGTGGTGTCTTTCAGATGAGATTTGAGGGTGGTAACATGGCTCTGCAGGAGTAAGTCTATATAGTGTGAAAGGTTCGATGAAATGGAATTAATGCCAGAGATAATTGGTCGACCAGGAGGGTTAGTGATGTTTTTATGAATTTTTGGAAAGTAATAGAACAGCGGAAGAGCAGGTTCTGTGATGAGAATATAATCCCTTTCGGATTTTGTTAATACTCCTCGCGATAGACCTGAATTGACCAGAGTGGTGAGTTCCTCCTGGAAGGCCTTGGTCGGATTGTGTGATATGGCAGAATAGTAGGCAGTATCGGATAGTAGTCTGGTGGCCTCGACAATGTAGTCATCTCTGTCAAGGAGTACTATTCCTCCGCCTTTATCGGCTGGACGAATGGTGATGTGTTGGTTATCTGACAGGGATTTAATGGCGGATCTTTCTGTTGCTGTCAGATTGTATTTGGAGTTACGGTTGTACTGTGTAGACTTCTTAGTGAGGTTGTCAAAGTCCGATTGTACCAGGGAAGAGAATGCATCTATGAAGCTCCCTTTTGCATGGAGAGGATAAAAGTTAGATTTAGGACGCAAGCCCGTGGTGATGGAAGGTGGTACAAGAACGGGAGGTTCAGAGACGCCTATATTAGTGGTGGGGGAGACCCCACTCGAGTCTTTGAGGCTAAAAAACCTTTTAATTGTGAGTTTTCGTATGAAAGAATTAAGATCAAGAAAGAGATCAAAGTTATTGGATTTGGACGTGGGGCAAAAAGATAATCCTTTAGCCAGAACGCTCTGTTCAACATCATTGGGTGTGTATTTGGAGAGGTTGAAGATTTTTACTGTGTTGAGTTCTTTGGTTTTACCTTGAAGTATTCTTTTATTCGTTTCCTTTCTTTCCTTGGTACTGGACCCTCCTCTGCATCCCCTCTTTCTTGTTTTTTTCTTTTTGTGCCCAGGGGTGGTGCTAGATGAACCTGCTCCAAGGGGGGAAAATCTATCTGGTTCACAAGTAACGGAGGGGTTTTGATTAGGGTAGGAAGCCCTAAAAAAAAATGTGGTGGTGTTGGTGATGGAGTCCAAGGTTGGTGAGTTCTGTCTATTGGTATCTTCAATTCCATGTGGAGTGCTGACAGGGGTAAAAAACTGATGTACAGAAAGGCGTCTATATGGGGTAACTGGGGTGGTAACCACAGTAAGGGAATCTTCAAATAAATTATCCTAGTCTGTACGGAATCTACCAGAGGGAAGGGTGGGTGGTGGGTCAGATATGTGCTCCAAGAGGTCAAGTAGGTCTTGTGTTGGAATATCCTGCGTGGAAACAGGATGAGAAGAGATGGCTGTTGGTAAAGGCTGAAGGGATATTGATGTCTGTGAGACTCTATCAGCATTGTTGTTGCCTGGTGACTTGGGTGAAGAAATGATGGAGACTGAGGGGGCAGGGGGGATGGGCCGTGTGCAATTGACCGGTGTTATGGTGGTAGTGTAATGCGTATTCAGTCTGGTTGAGGGGATAGTGCTGATGGTGGTAGCAGAATGGGCAATCCGTTTTGAGAGACGATTGAGTGGAGTGCGGATTTGTGTGGTGGTAGAAGGCTGCGGTTTGGACTTATTTTTATGGTGATTGGAAGCATTGAATGTTCTTGGATGTTGATAATGTCTATTGTTATTGGGACAGGGTTGGTGTACCCTATTGGGAGGATGCCTATGAGTGGCGTCCTTGTGGGGTTGATCAGGAACCATGGGTTGTGTAGACCCAGCATTCTGGGGGTGTGATGTGTGAAGGTCTTGGCGAAGGTTCTTAGATTGTGTTGGGTTTTTTACCCAGTATTTGATATTGTCATTCTGGTAATCGGTGCGATCCCTGGAAAGTTTATGGATCTTTTTGGAAATGACATCCCTCTCCAACTTGTGCACCTTATTGTTGAGAGAGGTGTGCCATTCCCTGTATTCAGGAAAGTGATTGTATTTGTTGAGAGAGTTAATGCATGTGTCTATTCTTTCTGAAATGTCATTAACCAGGGAGTTATGTTTACCCCATAATAATTTCTGTAATGTGTTAGAACAAATTTTTAGTGCATTTTCCCAGTCATTACAGAAAGCATTATCATTGGTGAAGGAGGGTAGGGGGTGCAATCTGAGTCCTCTTGGAATAATGTCCTCCTTAAGGTACATATCCAGAAAAGCACCATCCAATTGGTGTTGTGTCTCTTCAAAAGAAAGTCTTTCTAGTTCAAAGAAGAGGGACTTCATGTCCTCGAAGTCAGTAGCTGAGACAGTACCTTTGTTAGAGGAATCCTGAAGGTCCCTAGTAGGTTCTGTATTGTCCGTGGTGACGAGAGTCTTGAAGAGGTGGGCTCTTCTGTGAAGCCTTGATGTCTTGAAATCCATTGATGATGATGATAAAACACGGTCGCCTAGGTCCCGATAACACACCTCTGCGGGTGGCCAAGTGGAGAACCTGTATGGGGAGAAAAAAAGGGAGACCAGAGAGGGCGCCTCGTGTGAGTGGTTGAGGGAAAAGGAAGGGAAGTAGGTGCGGGGCTTGCAGGCCCCTTAGGTAGTAACTGCTCACCTTAGAGCAAGTATTAAACTTGCATATCAACCCAATGCACGGGTTACAAAATAGCCGGAGCCGCTGCTGAGCCTGAGGTAACAGGTGAGGTAAAAACCGTCTCCAGGAGAGAGTAGGTGATCATAAAAGAGCAAAAAAGACCTCGCAAATGGCGCTGCTGGTTCCGTGGAGATGTAGGAATAAACCAAAATCCAAGTTGGAATATTGTAAAAGCTTGTGGATTTTATTGCAAATGAATAAAACCAATAAAAGCAATAGCAATAAAAGAGTGATACAAGTTAAGATTACGCGTTTCGGGGGAGCCACCCCCTTCTTCAGATCAGTATGCAGACTATACAAACAGAGATTCTATAAATACTGGAAAAAAGGGCGCCAGGTACATTAGGGGGCGGAGTTATGCAAATTACATACATGTGAAACAATAGGAAAAACCACAGAAACCGAATGTAATCAAAGAATGTACATCTTATATAGGTAACAGTGGGGACCAAATGTTATTAGACAGGGAATTCAGTGTGTGGCTCAAAGATGAGGCTGCCGATGTCTGGCAGTATCAGGCCACACATCCGGACCTCAGATGAAAACATCCGGGGTCCAGATGTGAGCCAGAACAGCTCTGACAGCGGCCGCGATGTGTAATGCGAGGGCGCGCGTCAGGGGGGAGTTGCCACGGACGCGTTGCTAAGGTGCGTGCGTCACGTGGCTAGTGCGGCCAATCAGGAAGCAGTGATCACGGAGAGCTGTCAGTGGTATGCTGACAGCTCCGTGCGCTGCATCTAACAGTGTGTAGCTCTGTGTAAGCTGGCGAGAACTGCAGGGGGATGGAAAAATACGGTAGGCCCAGATGCACCTGTTACCTCTGCGCCCCTATAACAAGAACCCTGCCTACCACTTGGTTTGTTTTCCACTGGTAGCCCTAGTCAATCTTTCATTTTTTTTCAGAAAATGCCCCTAAATCCAATTATATTTACAAATATATGATGTATTATAGAGGACTATACACATGAACGCAGGGTAAATTTTCTGGGCTTTTTACATCAGTGCAATTACTCTGTCTGATTAGTAATCCGTAACCTATTGGGGCCAACTGGGCCCTGAACGAACATAATCAACTAGATAGAATTAAAGGTAAAACTAGTAGCTCGTTGACCATAATACAAAATCTTTTGAGGACCCCTCATCAACTATGTGCCACTTATATTTGTGGTGTCTTCTCAGGTGGCCGAGGGGCCTTGGGTCCCGAGTATGTTTGCTGCCTTTGCACTCCCTATAGGAATGCCCCTGGATAGAATGTTGCATTTTTCTGGACAGCTCCTGAGAAGTTTTATGCTTATGTAATACACATGGCTTCCGTTTACATGACATAGTTAAAGGGGTACTCCGGTGGAAAACTTTTTTATTTTTATTTAAGTGAACTGGTGCCAGAAAGTTAAACAGATTTATAAATTACTTATATTACAAAAAATCTTAATCCTTTCAGTACTTTTTAGCACCTGTTTGCTGCAGAGGAAAATCTTTATTTTTTGAATGTCTTTCTTGTGTTCTCCACAGTGCTCTCTGCTGACACCTGATGCCCGTATCAGGAACTGTCCAAATCCCCATAGCAAACCTATGCTTCTGTGGACAGTTCCTGACACGGACAGAGGTGTCAGCAGAGAGCACTGTGGTCAACACAAAAAGGAAATTCAAAAAGTAAAGAATTTCCTCTGCTGCTAAAAAATTACTAAAATGATTAAGATTTTTTAATAGAAGTAATTTATAAATCTGTTAAACTTTCTGGCACCAGTTGATTTAAAAAAAAAAAAAAAAAAAAGTTTTCCACCGGAGTACCCCTTTAAGTGCCTGCAGTGGTGTATCAAAGCAGACAATGAAACCTGTACAATATCTGGGCTTCAGGAAAACCAGTAGCCATTTTTTGCCATTCCTAAACTAGCTGTGAAGTACAGTTATTGTTGTCATCCAATATTCATAAGGAAAGGGAAAATGAATATATACATAAAATATGTGAGTGAGTGGAGCGATAACTGGAAGGAAGCGAGAATATGAAAGCTCCCCCTCTGGACAGTGAAATATAAAAGCTTCCATTAAATGAGTAATGCCAGTGGACAATTTTTTAATGTTTTTTCTCTCATGGTTTTGTAATGAATGATCCTATATGTTCTTTTGGCCGCACATCTCATCACTCACATGTTTAAGTGTAGATTAAACTCTTTCCCTACTTGAAGGGAACAATCCTGTGGTCTGCAGTGAGTAATAACAGCTCCACTGACTCGTTGCACTTCTATTGATTTTCTGCTGTATACTCACATTTCTGACGCATTTCCATTTACGGCGCTTGTTCTCTTTGATTCTTATTGTTCTGAATCTCAGACAGATTTACATATCTTATAAGATTTGAAATATTTATCTGAATTGTTTACATAGGGTATATTTCATTATTTCAGAAATATTATTTTTTTTTGCCTCAAGTGAGCATTCAATTCTTATAGGCCATGTCTTCTGTTTGATACAGGGTTCGGAAAAAATTCCAAAAGGAAATTATTGTTGGTGTGTGTTTAGTGGGGATGACTGTGACTCGAGTCGATGGGTATTCTGTTAACTTGATCTCAGCTATGTATGCAAAGACCTGCAATACATCAGAAGTAGCTGTGATCAAATTGTACGCAACCCTCAACCCATGCCCCCCCCCCCCAAAAAAAAAAATATATATTAATAATTCTGCACCTCGTGTTAAGCTTCGGAACACAACTACTTATGTCTGCTGATGTTTTGCTGGTCTTTTCATACTGAGATGTGATCAAGGAAACAGAAGCCTTTGCACACCAATTGTCTCAATGCAATTTGGGCCCCAGACACTTTGAAAAACACCCTTAAAGGGGTTATCCAGGAAAAAACTTTTTTATATATATATATATATATATATATATATATCAACCGGCTCCAGAAAGTTAAACAGATTTGTAAATTATGGCCAGAGGAAGCTCGCCAGCCGAGTGAAACAGAATCTGTCGCCTGTTTGTGTACCCCCCCCCCCCCCTTGTCGATCCCTCTCCCCTATCTACATTTTTACCTATGAGTATTTTGCAATAAAGAAAGAAAATTAAAGAGAAGAAGGGTGAGTGCCGGTTTTTCTTCATTATCCTTGGATTGAGAAGTTTGGATTATTTGCTGTATTCTTTAAACCAGAGCACAACCCTGCACCTCTATACAGTTCTCTTACAAGTTGCCCATTACATCCTGCATCCGAATATATTGCCCTAGCAGTGCCGGACATTGGCGCCTCTCTATTGCATTAGATTTGTAAATTACTTCTATTAAAAAATCTTAATCCTTTCAGTACTTATGAGCTTCTGAAGATGATTTGTTCTTTTCTGTCTAAGTTCTCTCTGATGACACGTGTCTCGGGAACCGCCTAGTTTAGAAGCAAATCCCCATAGCAAACCTCTTCTACTCTGTGCAGTTCCCGAGCAAGCAGAGATGTCAGCAGAGAGCACTGTTGCCAGACAGAAAAGAACAATTCAACTTCAGCAGCTGATAATTATTGGAAGGATTAAGATTTTTTAATAGAAGTAATTTACAAATCTGTTTAACTTTCTGGAGCCAGTTGATATATATATATATATATATATATATATATATATATATATATATATATATATATATATATATAAAAAATTTTTCCTTGAATACCCCTTTAAAATAAGTAAGAAGATAAAAAATGTTTTAGATCATTACATGTAATAGAGTTTATCAACAGCAATATTAGTAACATAAGCTAAGTTCAGCTTGATTATATAAAAATAGGGGTGTTTTATTTATTTTGTCTAACCCCTGTAGATGCAGGTCCTTACCTCTAGGACCTGTCCCTTTGAGACCGAGTGCCTCTGGTTTTGGTTTCCAAGACTCCAAAAACAGATCAGCAGGCTGTTTTATGCAGATTATGTAACTCCAATAGATGTTAACATGAGATAGGTAATGAGTGTAGCACAATGAGCCATGTTTGAGATTAGAATACTCCTTTAGAGCATTGCTTCAGGGGTCTTTTCATTGCATACCCCGTTTTTGACATAGGTATGGATCCTAGAGATTAGTTCCATGCCCATCATACATGTATAGCATATCCTGTGTATATAGCAGAAATATGTGTGATGGGCAATACCTCTAAATAAGTTTTGTCCTATATCTGGGATGAGAAATACCTCTTCAAAGGTTTCTTAAATCCCAGATAATTAATTAAAGGGGTATTCCGGGCAAAACCATTTTATCCCCTATCCAAAGGATAGGGGATAAGATGTCTGATCACGGGGGGGCCCGCTGCTGAGACCCACCGCGATCACCCTGTAGCACCCGCATTCTATGCGGGTGCTGAATCTCCAGTTTCGGAAACCTCCGTCACGTCCCCTCCCATAGACATGAATGGAGGGGGCATGGCGTGACGTCACATCCCCAGTCCCGGAAACCCGGAGGTTTCCGAAACTAGAGACACAGTCCCCGCATAGAATGCGGGTGCTGCGTGCTGCAGGGAGATCGCGGGGGGGTCTCAGCAGTGGGCCCTCCGTGATCAGACATCTTATCCCCTATCCTTTGGATAGGGGATAAAATGTTTTTGCCCGGTATTCCCCTTTAAGTTATAATACAAGTAGCATAGACCATGTGTGATGCTTATAAGAAGTATGGACAAGGGCTGTAACTAAGAGACAAATTAATTTCCCAGTTTTATCTCAATGGATAACCCTGCATCAGTTCCTCAAGATTTTTAAGGAGCTCTGCTTGTTGTCAGTAAATAGGGGCTTTTGTTTATTAGATGAAGATTAAAATGTTTCCACTCATTTGATGTTCTGTCTTTTTTTTTTTTCCTTTTTATTTATTTTTTTATTATAAATTTAATACATACAAAGTCCATTAATGCTTACATCATTATCACAAAGCAAAAAAAAAAAACCCCTCCCCCTCCCTTTTCCCTCCCTCCCCTTAAGACAGCCTGCCCAAAATCCATTGACTTCCTTCCTTTCCCTACTCCTCTCTTACTCTTTTCTCCTTTTCACTATCTGCTCTCTCCTTTCTCCCAGGGTAGCCATTTATTCTCGATTTTTTTATTTCTTTCACTGTCCTTGAACCACAACAACTCATAAATTCTAACCTTATTTATACCTCCTAACCATTCTTCCCTTGATGGAACCGCTGGGGCCAACCATTTCCTAAGAATCAAATTCTTTGCCACTCCTAATACTCCAAGTATGAGATCAGTATGCTTAGTTCCCATTGTTCCTAGTCCATAAATTGCAACCTTAGGTTCAAAGAGCAATACCACCCCTATTCTAGCTTTAATAGTTTCAAACACTACACTCCAAAATTTTAGCAACTTCGTGCAATTCCATACCATATGTAACCAATTACTTCCCTCAAACCCACACTTGAGGCATTGTGCATTTTCCCTAACATTAATTTTATACAAAAATTGCGGTGAGTACTGTGCCCGATATACTAACATCAAAAAAGACACCCTATTATTTGCATTGATCGTTGTTGTTCTAATATTCTTTAACACCAATTTCCACTCTTTTTCTGAAATTCCACCTATATCAAGTGCCTGTCCTAACCGTTTGACTACGTCCTCCCAACCCTTCTGACCTAACATTTTATATAAAATACTCATTATTTTCTTCCCCCCCCCGCCCCCCGTGCACTTTTAATATATTGTGTAATGTGATAACACCCTACCTTTAATTTCCCTTTCGGTTCTTCCTGTCCCAAGGCGTCTTTTAACTGTACATAACCAAAGTAATTAGTATTTTTTAGATTAAAGCGTTCACTCAAACATTCCCAATCTATTATTTCCCCATTTGTGCAAACCTGCTCTAACAACCTTAGTCCTTTATCTTCCCAATTCACATATTCTGCGATTTTCTTTATTTCTGGGAAGTTCTCATTTTCCCATAAGGGGGTACACCACACACTACTCATTATCCCTGTTGCTGACTTAATACTATCCCATACTTGTACAAATAAATCTTTAGCTATGTTCTCCTCTTCTACACCCTTCTTCAAACTCCCACTCTCCAACCACTCCCATATGGACCTATATTTCTTACATCCCCTTTTCAAATAATCCAACAGTGTTTGTTGCTCTTGAATAACCAATGTTAGTTGGGATGCTATGAAGTATTGCTGAAAATTAGGGAGACCCAGCCCTCCTTCCTCTAAGGGATGGTACAAATATTGACTCTTGATCCTGACTCTTTTTCCACCCCATATAAGATTGTTTAATATACTTTCCAATTTTTTAAACCAAATATTTTTAATCCATATGGGAGAAGCTCTCAAATAATGTGTTATCATGGGGAGTAATCCCATTCTCAGCAGTCCTATTCTATCTGCCATTCCCAATCTCATTTTCCTCCATGTATTTACCTTTCCCCTTACCTTCCCCAACAGAGGTACCAAATTTAATTTCTCAAAATCCAAGACAGTGCTAGAGATCTTAACACCCAGATATTCCAAACTATCATTAAGTCTTAGTACTTTTACAGGGCCAATAGGGACTTCAATTTCTTCATCCAAAGGCATGAGACCGGACTTCTGCCAATTAATTTTCATTCCTGAGAAATATCCAAATTTTTCCACTAACCTAATCACTTCCTGTACTTTCTCTACCGGATTCCTAACAAACAAAACCACATCATCGGCATATAATAACATTCTTTCTCTATCCCCTTGTACCCCAAACCCTTGAAAGACCTCTGTGTTCCTAACCATAGCTGCTAGTGGCTCTATAAAGAGTGCAAATAATAAAGGTGATAACGGCCATCCCTGTCTTGAACCTCTTTTGAAATTCGTAAATTTCCCATTAATACTAATTTTTGCTATAGGAGCTGAATAAACCATTTTTATAGCTTTTAAGAATAAAGTGCCCAAACTAAATCTTTCCACCACCCCAAAGAGCAAACCCCACTCCACCCTGTCGAACGCTTTGTTGGCGTCCAACGACAGGATGGAGCGGGGATCCCCTCCACGTGTTTGAATGTTAAGGAATGTCCTGTGTATATTGGAAAACATATTCCTACCTACCATAAAACCCCTTTGTTCTTGCCCTATCATCTCACCCAAAACCTTTTTTAATCTTCCTGCCCATAATTTTGCAAAAATTTTGTAATCCGTATTCAATAGTGATATAGGACGGTAATTCTCCATCTTTTCCCTGTTGCCCCCCTTCTTGGGAATCAATATTATCACTGCTTCAGACATTGAAGGGGTCATAGCCCCTCTTTCCAAGGATTCATTAATAATCTCCAACAAGCAGGGCAACAGAGACCCATGAAATCTTTTATAAAAATCAAATGAGAACCCACCAGACCCTGGGGCAGAATTCCCCGCACATGTTCTCAATGCTTCTTGGACTTCCCCCAGGCTAATCCCCTCATTCATTTTCCTCTTCCCCTCCTCATTTAAACTTGGCAGAACTAAATTTTGTAAGAATGTTTTAATCTCCGAATCTGATTTTACCCCTTCAGATTCATATAATGTTTGATAATACTCCATCGCTATCTTCCTTATCTCCTCTTGATCTGTTACTATTAATCCCTGCTTATTTTCTAAATTAGTAATTTCTGTATTTTCCCTTTGATTTTTTATTATACCAGAGAGCCACTTATTGGATTTCCCCCCTTCCGCATAGCGTTTTTGTCCCCAGAAAAAAATACTATGTTGTGCCTTCTCAAGCATTAACTCTTTATATTCTTTTTGCGCTTGTTCCAGTTTTCCCCAGTTCTCATCTCTGGCATCAGTTGCATAAACTTCCTCCAATTTTTTTATCTGATCTACCAAGTTATCTTCTTTCCTCCTTACTTTCCTCCTAAACTGGGTTATATTTCGGGATGTTCTGTCTTAAAATCGACCATACACTTGTATAATTGTTTCATGACCAGACTAGATACATGCCCTCTGGAAGTAAACTAAAAAAGTTCCTACTGAATGAGAGCAAGCATGGGTCTTTAACATCTGGAGGAATTGATTGAAATAACAAATTAGAATCTTTCCATTATGCAGTGAAGACACTTTAAATTCTGGAACACACTTTTAAATGTGTAATTTCAATGAATGCTGAAATATCCCATTGGAATTATCCATTAAGGACACATGTTCTCCCTGAATGTGTCACTCACATTTATTTGAAGGGTTGGTATATTGATATGCACAGCCAACACTTCTATAGAAGCAGATGGCTGCCACTCCCAAGTAAGACTAACTATATACTGTAAGAAGTCAGATTATGTTTTTTTTTCTGATGGATGAGCAGAAACGGATTTTTGTTACATTTTTTTAATTATTTTTTTTTTAACAAGGGGGGGGGGGAAATAAACTCTATCAAGAACAATAACATGTGGTATGCATAGACTTTAAAGTATGTAGAAGGTATAGTCATCTTCCAAGTTCTTTACAGCTGGAGTCACCATTGGAATATAATATTTTACCTGATAATATCTCTTGGGTACATGATCAAAAGTACAGCTAATTTATAAGTGATCACAAAATGTTAACCTGCTTTCCCCCACCTTTAAAATATCATAAGATAAAGGGAGCCTGTCACATTGAACATGCAGTCTGTTCGGTCAGTATCAAGTTAGGGTGCATTCACACCACGTTTTTGCAATACAGTTCCCATATACATTTTCAATGAGAAAACCGTACAGAACCGTATTGAAAACCGTATGCATTGACTTTCCATTGTAAACCGTATGCCAAACGATGCATCAGGTTGTGTCCGTTTTGCATCCTGTACTGTTTTGTCATTTTTTTTTCCCGTACCCCAAACCGTAGTCTACCACGGTTTTTGGTCCGGGTGAAAAACTTGCACTTTTTTTTCTGTTGGAATTTCAATCTAACAAGTGAAACTTTTTATTCAAAATGGAGTGAAATGTTAAAAACGTATACTTTTTTTTACTTAAAAAACGAAGGCAACCGGACATAATTTTTCAAACCATATATGGTTTTTATCTGTATACGGGTTGAAATTTGTACACACGTTTTGGTACAGTTTAGTCAGGTTTTGAGGAATCTGTTTTTCATCAAAAACCTGATACGGTAACTGTATTGCAAAAACGTGGTGTGAATGCACCCTTATAGGGCAGGAGGAGATGGGCAGATTGATATATAAAGTTGAGGGAAAGGATTCAGTGCAAATTGTAATTTATTCATCTCTATTTATTCAGGGCTTAGGAGTCATGTAGGAGGTCTGAACCACTGATTGACAGTAATTTCTGTATGTACAGAGAAGGTTTTCAGTCACTGATTAGGACCACCCACAGCACTCCTAACCCCATAATGAACAGATATTTTTAATTAATTTAAATTATTATTTTAAATATTTTCCCACAGCATAATGTATCAATGTGCTTAGCTCCTGCTGTTCTATAGCATAATGCCAGAGCTGTTTAAACAGCACATTTACCATATTTTAATAAAATGTTTCCAAGAAATCTCTGATTTTCTCCTTGTAGTACTATGATGGGTTAAAAAAGGGAGAATTCCTCCATCTTCTCATGGTAGGTTAGATGAGCATGGATAAACCTTCTCTATTTTGTAAAGAAATGTTCAGTCCTTTATTTCTTCTTATTTCATGTCAAGTTACTCACATTATAGTTCTGAATTGGAATATTGCCTCTGCTTTGTAGAAATGACCAGCACCCCAATCCATTTGTATTCATTTATTATTAAATAATGTACCACATAAGGTTCTCCATGCGGCCCTGCATAATGTATTTATTTCAGAAGGCATCAAAACCAAATAATTCCAGTGTTGAGAGAGATCCCTTTAACCACAGATAATCTACCAATTCACGGACATTTCAGTCATCCCATCTCAGCTTGAATTCCAAATGGGCATTGGGACTCTTCTGTTTTCTTTATGTAATAATGTCATACATCTGATTATTACCAAGCTGACAAAGGTCAAAATGACCGAAACGTCAATGAATTGGTATACTATCTGTGGTTTAAAGGATCTCTGTTAACACTGGATTGATTTGGTTTCAATGCCCTCGAAAATAATACATAATGCACAGCAGTAGGGAGATTCTCATGTGTCACATTATTTACTAATAAACAAACTGAAGTGGATTGAAATGCTGTTGATTTCTACATACTTGATATTGAGCCTGACCTATCTTCACTTACACCCGTATTATCAATCAGTGCCATCCATGGTTATATTGTGCTATTACCTTTGCTATCTCTAGGTTTTCTGGTTGTATCCATTTTTTTTTCTTCGAAGCAACACTTGACTACCAGTGGGAAAATGCATATGATTTGAAGTGTTCCTTGAGTTACTGAAGACGAGTCCCCTTTTGGTGGTTTCTTCTGATAAAACAGAATGCTTTGAGGAAAAAGTAGGAGTTAGTGTGATCAGTGAAAAGAGATATATTGCTTATTTTCTGCAAGAGGTTTTGGAAGGAGGGACAACCCACTTCCCATGCCATAAATTTGTCAGAGGGATTTAAATTTGGTACAGGCTGTTATTAAATTTGGCTAGAGAGACCAGGCTATTAAAGTCACATTTCTTGTGCACTAGTCTAAAATAGGTTTCTAACTAGTGTTTGTTAATTGATTTTTGTATCTTCTCCACCCATCTAAAATGGTGCTATATCTGAGTCTTGGTTTTATCAATCCCGGGATGTGTAACATTTTGGTTGGTACACTTTTTATGACCCAGTTTTGGAAACATACAGTGAAATCTCTCCAAAGACGACCTCTTGGAGAAGACCTCTTATCCAGACCAGATTTAGAGGATTCTCAGTCCACCATATTATGCAGAGTGGCCATATGATTTGAGAAGACCAGTGCTATAGAAAATCACTTTTCAATGCAATGTTGTTTGCTCTTCTCAAAGAGGTTTAACTATTTATAATGAGAAGGAAGTGACTTGTTCAGCTCTAAGACAAATAGTGTAGTGAAAATCCAAGTACCGTATTTTTCGCCCTATAGGACGCACCGGCATATAAGACGCACCCAATTTTAAAGGTGCAAAATCTAGAAAAAAAAAGATTCTGAACCCAACAGTGGTCTTCAACCTGCGGACCTCCAGATGTTGCAAAACTACAACTCCCAGCATGCCCGGACAGCCGTTGGCTGGGAGTTGTAGTTTTGCAACATCTGGAGGTCCGCAGGTTGAAGACCACTGGTAGGAGGTAATACTCACGTGTCCCCGCCGCTCCGGACCCGTCACCGCTGCCCTGGATGACGCTCCATCGCTGTCGCCGCGTCCCCATGGTGTCCCAGACGCTCCGGGCGTCTTCTTCCCCGGGATCCACGCTCTCAGTCGCCGCCATCACGTCGCTACGCACACCGCTCCTATTGGATGACAGGACAGCGTGCGTGATGACGTCGAAGGAGAGCGCCAGCCATGCAGGGGATCCCGGCCCGGAGCAGACATTGAGGAGGCAGGTAAGGTCCCTCCCGGTGTCCTGTAAGCTGTTCGGGACACCGAGATTTCACCGTGGTGGTCCCGAACAGCCCGACTGAGCAGCCGGTTTAGGGTCACTTTCGCTTCAGACGCGTCTGAAGTGTTAATACAGGGCATCACCGCGATCGGTGATGTCCTGTATTAGCCGCGGGTCCCGGACATTGATGGCCGCAGGGACCGACCCGATAGGTGTGTATTCGCCTTATAAGACGCACCAACTTCCCCCCCCCCCCCCCCAGTTTTGGGGAAGAAAAAATGCGTCTTATACGGCGAAAAATACGGTAATCTTCCACTGTTAAAGGGGTTGTCCAGGATTAGAAAAATGCTGCTTCTTTCTTGCAAAAACAGTACAACTCCTGTCCTCAGGTTGTGTCTGGTATTGCAGTTCAGCTCCATTGAGAGGACTGGGACTGAGTTGCAGTATTGCACACACCCTGTGGACAGGAGTGGTGCTGTTTTTGCAAGATAGAAACAGTGTTTTTCCAATCCTAGAAAAACCCCTTAACCTCTGCAGCAGGCCTGTATTTGCAATATTGGGAAACAGTAAATATTGATAATGAGTTTAGATGTTTGCAGAAAAGACTCATATTTTCTCTTCTATTTGGATCAGGTGTTGGGCTTTTCAGTTTCCCTTCTTGTCCATATGTGGAAAAATCCATGGTCTCTGCCCTGCATAAACTCTGGTCTACAGAGAATGATAGTAGGAATGGGAGCTTGAATAATTTTTTCTCCTCCTTACAGTATGGCTTGGGTTCATGAAAAAATTACAACAAATTGCAAGTAGTACCATAATAAAAAAAAATTAGTATTACAAGACATCCAATGTTAAAGGAGCTGTAGCGGCGCCCCGCCAGAATGCAGGAAGGTGGGTGAAAGTTTATTTTCATTTATTTTGCAGCCCGGGCAGGACGGAGCAGAAGTAGTCTGCACTAGACTACTTCTTTAAGGAAGGGTTTTAGACAATAGCTTCTCAAACATAACCAGTCTCCTACAAGTATTACACACTGATACATTTGCTATAATTGAAAGCTTTTATTAATTGGAAATGATTTATTTATTAAATAAAACTGTATACAGCATAGGTATTGTTTATAGTTGATGTACAGTAGAATCTCCCAATAGCAGACACTCACAGGGAATAAAAAAAAGTGTTGAGATGTCCCCTATTGGGAAAGAAGGCTCAGAAATCTTTCTAAATGACAGAATACTAAAATTACCTAAAAAACACAATAAAAAGCAATATTACTGTAGAATCTCCTAATGCCGTTTAGTCATCCCTTATCAACCCCCTGTACCATTTCATCCCCCTTTATTATACCCTGTTCCGCTTTATTCCTCCTGTACCTTGTGCAAAATCATCCCCTCCTTACCCCCTGTGCTACATAATTTCCCTTTGATCCCATCTGTGCCAGGGCGGGGATGATTTGCCACAGGGGGAGTAAAGTGGCACAGGGGGATAAAGGGGGATGAAATGTCACAGGGGGTGGTAAATAGGGGGTGATGAATTTGCACAAAGGGTAATAAAGGGGGAATGAAATAGCGGGTGAGGATCAAGGGGAAATGATGTCTTGGAGCATGAAGGGGGATGACTTGGCACAGAGGGAATAAAGTGGCATGGGGGGGGGGGGCAAATGATGTGGCCGGCAAACGTACAGAAGCAGGAGACCACTGATTACACAATGGGCTTCTGTGCTGGGGCTGCAGGGGGGTGCAGCAGTGGCCAGGCCACCCTCGGAGCCTTGGCCCCTTAATGAAGTATTGGCTGTACCCCCTCCCACCCTCTGATGGCGGTCCTGTACAAGGTAGGGCCGACACATAAGCCTGGTTGTCCCCTATTTAAATGTTTTTTTCCCTATAAGGGGTGTGTCCACTATTCGGAGATCGCAAATACATTGTCTTATAGGAATCTGCCGGGGAATTAAAAACTGTCCGCTATTGAGAGGTGTCCGCTAAGGGAGATTTTACTGTGTATAATTATGTAATGGTAATACCTATGCGTTTAAACTCCCTCTAGTGCAAGCCACAGAAACTAGCATGTTACCCTTCGCAGTAAAATTCTGTCTTTATGGTAGATTTCAAGCACCGGCAACAGAATTTTGAACCAATTTAGAAAAGCAAAATGTGATCTAAAGGTAGACATTCACTTTAAAATGTTATTAATTCTGTATATAATTTTAGCCTTTGTCTCATGAAGTCATGTCTGATCTAAGGAACTAACTTTGCATCTGACAGAAGAAAAAAATGGGATTTACCATAGAGACAATACAGAGCTCCAGTGCCCTCTTCTTAAATTTTGCCCATGGTGAAATGGCTATTGCATTGTGTATGATAGGAATTCCAAGTGCCTCCACTACAGAGAGAAGAGAGTTCACTTTTATCTTGAAAGTACAGGATCAGAAAGGAAAGAAAGGACTTTTTTAGTTTACCTCTTTGTTCATAAAAGATTTATTCAAGAGTTACGCTGGTTACTTAGATCTGATGTCGTCTCATGTGGAACTATGAAAGGAAATTTCCCAGCAGTCCTGCCAAGATTAGTAAATAGTGTGCACTGTATACATTTTCAAGCTCATAATGCTTCTAAACAAGAAAACCTGGAAGGATTATTTGAGCTTGATGTACATAACTATATTTCCTATAGGAAATGCAGGTCTGTGATTCCAGAATCTGATGTCAATGTGACATTGGAGACCTGATTATAAATATATATATATATATATATATATATATATATATATATATCAATATATATATATATATATATTGATATATATATATTGATATATTATTTAAAAAAAAATACATATATATATATATATATATATATATATATATAGATATATATATATATGTATACACACACACACACACACACACAGTGGGGCAAAAAAGTATTTAGTCAACCATCAATTGTGCAAGCTCTCCCCCTTAAAAAGACGAGAGGCCTGTCATTTTCATCGTAGGTATACCTCAACTATGAGAGACATAATGAGAAAAAAATCACATTGTCTTATTTTTAAAGAATTTATTTGCAAATTAAGGGGGGAAATAAGTATTTGATCACCTACAAACAAGCAAGATTTCTGGCTCTCACAGACCTGTAACTTCTTTAAGAGTCTTCTCTATCCTACACTCGTTACCTGTATTAATGGCACCTGTTTGAACTTGTTATCAGTATAAAAGACACCTGTCCACAACCTCAAACAGTCACACTCCAAACTCCACTATGGCCAAGACCAAAGAGCTGTCGAAGGACATCACAAACAAAACTGTAGACCTGCACCAGGCTGGGAAGACTGAATCTGCAATAGGCAAGCAGCTTGGTGTGAAGAAATCAACTGTGGGAGCAATTGTTAGAAAATGAAAGACATACAAGACCACTGATAATCTTCCTCAATTTGGGGCTCCACGCAAGATCTCACCATGTGGTGTCAAAATGATGACAAGAACGAGGAGCAAAAATCCTAGAACCACACGAGGGGACCTACTGAATTACCTGCAGAGAGCTGGCACCAAAGTAACAGGCTACCATCAGTAACACACTACGCCGCCAAGTACTCAAATTATGCAGTGCCAGACGGGCCCCTCTGCTTAAGCCAGTACATGTCCGGGCCCGTCTGAAGTTTGCTAGAGAGCATTTGTATGATCCAGAAGAGTATTGGGAGAATGTCATGTGGTCAGATGAAACCAAAGTAGAACTTTTTGGTTAACAACTCAATTCTGAGTTGCATCCAAAGAACACCATACCTACTGTGAAGCATGGGTGTGGAAACATCATGCTTTGGGGCTGTTTTTCTGCTAAGGGACCAGGATGACTGATCCATGTAAAGGAAAGAAGGAATGGGGCCATTTATCGTGAGATTTTGAGCGAAAACCTCCTCCCATCAGCAAGGGCATTGAAGATGAAACGTGGCTGGGTCTTTCAGCATTACAATGATCCCAAACATGACACTCGGGCAATGAAGGAGTGGCTTCATGAAAAGCATTTCAAGGTCCTGGAGTGGCCTAGCCAGTCTCCAGATCTCAACCCCATAGAAATCCTTTGGAGGGAGTTGAAAGTCCGTGTTGCCCAGCGACAGCCCCAAAACATCACTGCTATAGAGGAGATCTGCATGGAGGAATGGGACAAAATACCAACAACAGTGTAAAAACGTTGTCATTGCCATCAAAGGTTATATAACAAAGTATTGAGATGAAATGTTGTTATTGACCAAATACTAATTTTCCACCATAATTAGCAAACACATTTTTAAAAAATCAAACAATGTGATTTTATGTTTTTTTTTTCTCACCTTGTCTCTGTTAATTGAGGTATACATATGATGAAAATTACAGGCCTCTCTCATATTTTTTAGAGGGAGAACTTAAACAATTGGTGGCTGACTAAATACTTTTTTGCCCCATTGTATGTATGTATATATATATATATATATATATATATATATATATATATATATGTATAAATGTGTGTATATATATGTATATTTATATATATATATATATATATATATATATTTGTGTGTCTGTGTATGTATCTGTGTATATATATATATATATATATAAATAAATATAATGTTGTAAATTGTCAACATGTCACGTAGGAAAAAGCTATGATTGAAAAATATGTAAAAAAAAATCTGAATGTAGAGATGTGTTTAAAGGGGTACTCTGCCCTTAGACATCTTATCCCCTATCCAAAGGATCGGCACCGCGGTCATCTGGTGCACGGAGCGAACTTCGCTCCGTGCCTGATGACTAGCGATGTGACGTAACGCACGGCCATGCCCCCTCATGACATTACAGCCACACCCTCTCAATGTAAGTCTATGGGAGACTTGCATTGAGGGGGCATGGCCGTGACGTCACGAGGGGCGTGGCCGGGACATCACGAGCCTCCGGAGCTGCAGCCATCGTTCTAAATGAATGCCAGGTGCTGCAGGGAAATCCTAAATGGGTCATTTCAACATCAATGCTTATCCTCTATCCAGGCTTATTGTCAGACCACTTGGACTTCAACCAACATAGAGTATGGGAGAGAGTTTTTCCCTAAATGAATGTAGTGCTGCATGCTTGAGCTCCAGTGTTCAGTTTATTCTCTATGGGCTTTCTGAACCTAAAGCGTACCTGTCAGCACTGAGCCAACTCACACAATGCAGCCGAATTTGGAAATGGTCTCTGATCATGTCCAACCTTTTATTTCTTTATATATGTTTTTTTTTCCTATTGCTGTAAACAGCCCTGTTCTCCTGCACAGGCATTAGCCGTTCTCCTTAACTCTATGGGTTATCTCAGGCAGTGGTTATACTTGCCCTCACAACTGTAAATCATCCAATATAATAATGATCAAATAATGCGTCACAACTGCAGAACCAGTCTCATATGTCACCACCCATTCAAGAAAGGAGCCAAAAAGCTCAAAATAGTGACAAGATATGGAGCAGCCCATCGGGAGGCATGCATCATAAAAATAGTCCCAATCCAAAAAACAACCCAACAAATGGTAACAATCAGGGTGCACGGGGAGGAGGCGAAAAGCAGCCTCCACATCAGATTTGGCCAACAACGCACCCCGACCTGACGGAATACTATCGTTAACCGAGGAACTAACCTGATGGGAAAGGTGATGAATCAGGTGGAACTTCCCCGCCTCCTTCTTAGGAACCAAACCCAAGGGAGAAACCCTGAGATTCAGGAAAGGAGCAGAAGGGAAAGGGCCCTCCATCTGACCCATAGACTCCTCCCCCGCCAACTTCTCTCTCAGAACCTCAGGGTGATCCCTGGCGGACTTCAGGTTAGGAGCAAAACGAGGGGAACAGTCAAACAAAAAAGAGATGAAAAAAAAAAAAACAAACGTAAACTCAAAACGCAATTGCCCAGCCGCCTCCTTATTAGGATACTGGTCGAGCCATGGCCCCATCGTGACCACACTCACCGAGGTCCTTTTGGTCACTTGACGGCCGCATGAGCACCCCCCACAGGAGGAGCATTCATGCTTGTATTAGCACAACCCAAAAAATCTGCAATGGCCCTGTCCAGCTGCAGCAACCCCGAGCTGAAAGGGCGGCACCTTAGTAGACAACATGAGCCGCAGCCACACATCTATAACCTTAACACCCCAACCCATATCAGGTTGAAGGGCCAGACGCCTCCTGAACTCCTCGTCATTTCACCTCCACCCCGTACCGCCATGGGACTTGTAGGATGAGTAGATCATATCTTGGTAAACAAAATGTTCCACACAACGTTCTGGCCCATCACACAGCCCAAAACACTAAAAGCTTGGAGCCAATTAGACATAGTTTTTGCCCCTTTAGGCCTGCGGTCAAAAGACCGCTCGCCCAAAGCCCTGCGCTCCTTGTCAACCGTATGCTGATCTGCAGAAATAAAGGACCAAATATCCACGTACCCATTACCCCAAATCTTCTCCTTAACTTCCTCAGACAAGTGACAACTCAGGGGACTAACACCACAAAAGAAGGTATCCTTCAGCACACTAGCCTTGGGGAGGGGAGCAGGAGCAGTATCCTGCACCTCCAGGGCTCTAAGAGCCGGCACCAAAGTAGAACCAACACCAAGCCCCAGAATAGGAACCCTCACCAGGTCCAGAAGAGGTAGCAGGAACTGGAGCCACAGGAGGAATTTCACCACTGCTGGGTGCGCGGGGCAGAGGCGCGCTGGCAGCCGCCAGACTACGGGAACTCTGCCGCCGCTTGGAACCGCGCCGGGGACCATTGTCAGAGGACACCAAGGAGCTGGAGGATACCGAGGAAGAGGATGGAGACCTCCAGCGGGATGAACGGGAGTGCCTGCTCCAAGCTGAGGAACGGGAAACTCTGGAGGACCCGTGGTGACGACTCCTAGACCCAGAGCAAGAGCGGTGGTGACCGTGTCTGCGCCCCACCCTGGACCTAGAGGTGGATGAGCAACAGGAGCGGGTGTGACAACACTCCCTGCCCCTGCTGCTAGCCAGAGGGGCAGGAGGAAGAGGAGCCGCTGCAGCAGCTACTGCAGCAGAGGCACTTGCAGCAGAGGGGGGAGGGGGAGGCAAAGGCTGCAAAAAGAGAGCCGGAGCAGGAGCTGGGGCACTCACTTGCCCTGCTGTAACCTCCGGAGACGGAGGAAACAGCTCAGGCGAGACATCAGCAGGCTGGGGCACCGGAGCCTGCCGGGAGGAAAGGAGGTGGGGGCAGGCACCTGTGTCGGCGTGACCGCTGACTCTCCGGAGGAGCCGGAACTCACGTTCGCACTCATGCTGGCAGTAGGGAAGTGAGAAGCCTGGGGGAAAGAGCCGGAAGAGGAGGGGAGCTGAGGAGAACGCAGGTGCGCAGACGCAGCAGCCGCACGTGACCTACCACGGAAAGCCGGAGGGGCCGTGCCGCCGGGACTGAGCCTCGTAGGAGGTTGGGACTGCATCGAGGACCGCCTGCCTCCCGAGTAAGACACCGGCGCCGTAGATGGAACCGGAGGGGAGGAGAGCTCCACCAACAAGCGGGCGAGCCACCCCACACCCTCCCATTCCACATGAGCACGAATCTACTCAGCAATGTCCATCCTGCCGGCAGCACAAAACTCCGGCTCTAGGGATAAAAATGACAAAAGGGGGAGGGGGACCTTCACCTATAAATGAGGGGGAGGGAGCTAAAAGCCCAGGAACACCATAAACACCTCTGATAGGGCCATACTGACTGGGTGCTACCAAGTCCCGTTGCCGGGCAGATTACCCAAGAGGGGAGGGGACAGCCTAACTCAGGAGGGGGATATTAACTCATAACTGCTCAGCAGTCAGGGGATAAGACAGTTATGCACGGCTTATCCCTCCATCCTTACAGCTCTCCCCTCTGTTTACTCTTGCAGTAGCTACACAGAGAAGGTCACTACACACAGCTCAGCTATACAATATCAGTTCTGCTGCGTGCCCAGCTCAACCATACACAAATTCAGCTCTACTGCATACACTCAGTTCTACTGCACGTACAGCCCAGCCATACACACACTCAGCTCCACTACATGCACTCAGCTCTACTGCATATACTTAGTTCTACTGCTCACACTCAGCTCTTTTACACACACACACACACACACACAGCTCTGCCATACATACACTCAGCACTGCTGCATACAGAGCATAGCCATACACACTCAGCACTGCTGCACAAACTGCTCAGCCATACACACACTAAGCACTTACACACACTCACACAGCTACAGTACATCTCTCCAACTATCCTTCCCCCACCTCCGCCATGTTTTCACCAGTTATGGAGAGAGGCTGCAGGCTGTGTAGGAGATGGCAGACACTGCTGACAGCAACTATGTCTCTGTCTTCTCTTCCTACTGCATTAGTAAAAGCAAATCCAACACTTCCTGTGTTTCCGATTGTGCAGAAGTGTTGCCACAGTCAGTATGAACATAGAGACAGGCAGACAACAGGTATTTAAATGTACCCTAGTGGGCAGAACTTAAGAAACAATTTTTTCTATAAAAAAAGAAAATACATTTAATGTAAACAAATTGGACATTCAATACATCTTCTGATCACGTTACTTTTCGGGCTGCAAAGATTTCCCAGGATTTTTACCCCCTTAAGGACCCATTTTCATCTTAGGGACTCAAAACAATCTTCGTTTTTGCACTTTAGTTTTTTCCTCATCATCTTCTAAAACATGTTTAATTTTGCACCTACAGAGCCATATAAGGGCTTGTTTTTTGCATCACCAATTGTACTTCGTAATGACATCACTTATTTTATAACCTTATCTGCAGTGGAAAAAAATATATATTTGTGGCGTGAAATGAAAAGAAAAAGCACCATTTTGCTAATTTTTAGGGCTTCCGTTTCTACGCAGTGCACTTTTCAGTAAAAATTACACCTTATCTTTATTCTGTAGGTTCATACGGTTACAGGGATACCCAATTTATGTAGGTTTTATTTATTTTACTACTTTAAAAAAAACTACATGCATCAAAATTTGTATGTTTAAAATTGTCATCTTATGATCCATATAACTTTTTTTTTATTTTTCCACATATGGGGCTTTATGAGGGCTTATATTTTGCGCAGTGGTCTGTAGTTTTTATCGGTACCATTTTGTTTTGATGGGACTTTTTGATCACTTTTTATTATTATTTTTATGGTATATGAAGTGACCAAAAATTCACAATTTTGTACTATGGCATTTTTGTTACATGTACGCCATCGGCCGTGCGGTTTAGCTAACCTTATATTTTAATAGTTCGGACATTTACGTACACAGTGGTACCATATATGATTATTTTTTTATTACATTATTTTATTTAAAAATAGGAAAGGTGGGTTTGATTAAAATTTTTATTGGGGGGGGAGACGGCTTATTCACATTTATGCTCTTATTTTTCTTTTCCACTTTCAACTTTTTTTTTTAACCCCCTTAGGCTATACATGCAATCTTTTGATTGCATACCCTGTTCAGTGTTATGTCATAGCATAGCATTGATCATTGTTACCGGCGCTCTGCTGCTCTAGCCTGTTGCGTAGGCATGGAGCAGTAGATCGTCGATCAGATGACGAGGAAGCAGGTGAGGACCCTCCCGTCATCTGAGCTTCTGGGATAGTTTTACTTTCAGTTTAGATGCCGCGATCAACTTTGATCGCAGCGTCTGAAGGGTTAATGCCAGGAATCGGCCCGATCGGCTGGGCCGGCATTAGCCGTCGGTCCTGGCTGCCCGTAGCAACCGGGACCCACAGGCTTTAACCCATGCTCTGTTCATGAGAACAGGTACGCCCTCTGTCCTTAAGGACTCTGGAACGGGGGCGTACCCATACACCCTTTGTTCTTAAGGGATTAAACATCCTGCCAGACAGATAGGTGAATAGGATGGTCAGTGCGGGAGACAGGATATCCCCATAGGATATAAGGTCAGGATAAGAGGACAGGATATAATGTTGTGATATGAGGACAGGATGGTAGAGGGCAGAAAAAAGTTTGTGTCAAAAGAAGAATTTTTGTCTAATAAGGTATATTACAAACTTTCTTTTATGCATTTGTACTATTAATCTATGTAAAGTTTGTTGAAATGATAGTGCCTATTAAAGGAGTACTTCCCTTCAAAAACATTTTTTTTAAATCAACTGGTGCCAGAAAGTTAAACCGGTTTGTAAATTACTTCTATTTAAAAATCTTAATCCTTCTAGAACTTATCAGCTTCTATTTGTCTACATTTTTATGCTTTACACCAGCAAGCTGCTATATAATGTAGCTTACAGCATTAGTGTCATTAGAAATTTTTTTTACATGTCAAGCAGACATGTCAAAAGTTTTTGACTGTATAGAGTTTCACTCAGTCATAAGTTATTAGCCAGGGAAGCAGATGACATTGCACTAAAGTCTTTGCAAAGATATGGCTGGATCTCTCAGCTGGTCAGGGAGCTGAGCACAATACTCCCAGTTTCCCCACCTAATAACTCACGATCGCAGGGTGAGACCTGGTGTAATCAACAACTTTTGACATGTTTGCTAAACATGTGAAAAGTTGTTTTTGATGACAGGGACACTTTAAATCTATAGTTAAATCTCTATAGTTGTTTTAAAACATTGTGAACAAATAATGTACGTAGTGTGTGTATCTTGGCTTGGTGTGTGCAATGGCCATGACTAAGATTGTCTGAGCACAATCAAAGCACGTTAGTTTCTGCTTTATGTAATAACATGTGTAACGTGGATGTCTTTAAAAGTGTACAAAGATGTTAAGTAAAATTATGTTATTAAGACCTGAGCTAGTGTGAAAGGCGACTAATATATATATATATATATATATATATATATATATATATATATATATATATCTCCCCAAGGGAAGACTGAACTGTTGCTGTGTTTTGTGTTTGACTTCGTGTTTGACTCATAGTTTAAACCTTTTAGGTGAAATTGTGCCCCTCAGCTGCTGTAGTTGGTCAGTATCTTCTCTTACCTCTAGAGGCACACTATGTGCAAACTAATGAGATTTTGTTGGGAAAGCTAAATATGACTGTTGACTTATCTAATGGATAAAGCATTAAAGGGGCACTCCATCCCTAGACATCTTATCCCCTATCCAAAGGGGCTGTGGAATCCCTGACATCCGGTGCACGGAGCGAACTTTGCTCCGTGCCGGATGACTGGCGATGCGGGTTGGAGGCTCGTGACGTCACAGACGGCAGTCACGCCCCCTCCCATAAACTTGCATTGAGGGGGCACGGCCGTGACCTCACCAGTGAGGCATGACTGTGACGTCACGAGCATCCGGCGCTGCACCCGACGCTCTAAACAAATGCGGGGTGCAGCAGGGAGATCGCAGGGGTCCCCAGTGTCAGGACCCCCGCGATCAGACATATTATCCCCTATCCTTTGGCTAGGGGATAATATGTCTAGGGGCGGAGTACCCCTTTAAGCTAAATTCTTACAATGGGCAGTGAAGGCTCCCTTCTAGTCTTAGATTCAGCGGTCCCAGACCAAACGGAAACCATTACTTTAATTTGCTAATGAAGTGAGTAGGATTGCTGAATTATAAAGCATTTCGAGTAGGGTGTTTGTTTCACTGTGAACTATAATCAATAGTTGATAAAGGAAAGAATTTGCTGAAAAATAAAGGCTCTGTGGTACACTGTAATTCTAGTTGTGTATACAGTAACTAAATCCAAGTTGTGTATCAAGGATCTATTTAATGGTATTCTCTAAATGTATTTAATGTGTAACAGGCCATTTTGTAGAGGAAGTATGAATTATTGAAATGTAATATTTTATTCCAGATGAATGCGAGCTAATAACACCCACCAGGTTATTAATTTGTAATGATATATTGCATTCATTAAGTGGAGACAAAAGCTTTAACAAATTTACTACCAGATCGTACCATACTATACAGGATATACGTTTAAATCCATATGGCCTTCTGTTATAAGGCCATAAAAAAAGTATAGAGAGCTATGGAATACATTCTGTGGTGTGAACTTATTTTGTAGTATAGACACTCAAGAATTGACAAGCATCGCCAGCAGTTTTTAGGAAGAGGAATTTACTAGTACCTTTATAATGTGATGCCGTTCTGTCAATAAATCCATAACAAGATTATAGGACTGGACAAACTAACAATACAGCATGAAAAACTGTCATTGGATTTAATGGCACAGTCAATTTATCTGTTATATAACTCTGCACGTAGAGAATTGTCTTGTGTAGTGGAAGAAATCTATGGTTTAAAGGAAATAGGTAATCAGAAAACAACCTATTGTTTAAATCAACTTTTTATGTTAATGCCGACCCATCAGCAGGTTTTGGGTGTAAAGTAAGGACATCGCTGTATAGGGCTCTTAACTGACCCCTCCAGCACCGAGATATCGGTTTAAAAATATATGCACATTAGGCTTTCCAGGACTTCTGCAAATGTCTGGTATCAATATCAGGACATCTATGTATCATAAGCCTGAAATCTTGCAGTTTTCAATCTGGCCACTAAGCCTAATAATAAACTTCCTATTCTGTAAAGATCACTTTTCAGCAGTCTCCTTATCATTATTATATGCAGGAGTACATTAAATGGTGCCACCAGTATAAAGATAGGATAGGGTAAGTTATTTACAATACATACTAATCACAGATTCTCTCCTGCCCATAATGATGTCGGCACATTTGATGCCTAGAACACTCTCCCATAGAAATGAATAGGGAGACCTCCAATCTGTTGTGCCTATGTCTTTGAGACTTCACATAAAACATATCTCTAAATGTTGTTAAAAGCAGCCCAGGAAAGATGAATGTACCCATAATAATATACTTAAAGTTAAATTGAAAAAAAATTAGAAAAACAGATCAATTTAAGAATGTATGCATCTGATCCTTACCTATTGTGTTATTTTCTCTTTCAGGGCATGTGTGCTCAGACCTTCTATGGACACCTCCACTCATGCAACTATGCTACATTCAACTTGAAGGTAAGTGACCCATAAAGTCTAAGGAAGTGAAAGGGCTTACGATGCTTTATCTGTCGTTGTTGTTAGGCAGCTTGCTGAAACAGACATTTTCCTCCATTACTCTTTCCCTAATGTAGACCGGGGAAAATAATCCAAACCCCTTTCCTGTCCTAAAAACGTAATAGACTTAACCTTGAACAACATTCTCAGTAGCCTCCTATAAAAACATCCAGATGGGCATCCACTACAAAATGACAACCTCTACACTATAGAACTAACTAGTGGGAGGAATCTTTTCACTTCCATGGTAGAGATTACCACTAATTCCTCCCTCCATGATACCTTACAGTATAGTTTGTGCACAAACCTGGTATATTAATAATATATCTTTATATTAATAATAAAATGGTGCCTGCAAAGGATCCTATGACTAGAACCAACTATACATGATACTTGTAAAAATAACTCATATCGTTATGTTTAATACTGGTTTGCAGGGGTGAGGCTTGCCATTTGGAAGTATGTAGCCGATCCGGTTTGCTTTACTAGACCAATATAACCATTGCACAATATGATCATACTTTAATAATAGCATTTTATTTCTGACAATCATTGTAATATATGTTTTTCTATGAAGAGGATTCATCGCACAACCTGTATTTTGCTTACTGGGTGTTCAGGGTAAAATAGTACCTCTGACAATGCTATGGAACGTGAGCTAACCACTGACTTCATATCTCTTAACCATTCATCTGCCTTATTGCAGTAGGATTACAAAATGACAGTAAATGTTTTTTGATGTGTGATCCACCGCTCCTACAGAAGAGCCTCTGTTTCCAGCAGATCTGTATGACAAAACTGTTATTTTTACTGTTGATCTGAAAGAATGTGTTTTAGAAATGATAAGACATATTATGAAAGTAAATTAGTATAAAAATGATGCCTGCATCTATTATTCTGGGCGATGAGGAAGGGGTTTGGGAATATATAATTACTGCCATGCAAATCAATTCAACGCAGCGGGCAGCCAAGCTGGCTGAACCTTTAATATAAATATGTTCATTTTCGAATCAACACAGCAGGTTCCTCTTTGGTTGTAAAGATGGCTCTGCTACACATTTCAATAATGTAAAGCTGCGGAGATCCCATGCTGAAAATATCATGGCCATCTCTCATATATCTGTTCTGTACTATGGGAACGGAAATTTAAAACTTGGTGAACAATCTGTCTTTTTATCAATGGTCTATGAACTGATCTAAACCACTTAAAGCGTACCCTTCAGATCCAACAAAAAAACATGTTTTGTAATATATCACTCAGTACCTAATCCTGACCATGCACATGTAATTTTTATGTGTCTAGCACCTTTATTTATTTTTTTATTACACTTTTAATTTAGCTCACTATTCTGAATCCTTCTCAAAGGGAGGGGTGTGGCCTCACTATGCAGGTCTCCGCCCCCTCCCTCAGTATGCTGTCTGCTCACATCTCCCCTAGCATTAGCAAAACTACAACTCCCAGCTTGTCCTCACTGACAGTAGCGGGCACAAGCTGACAGTGGGAGGATTTTTCCTCCATCCTTGAGCCCATGATGTGTCCATGACATAGGTGATGACGCATGGACACAGCAGGACTAGTATGTGTCCAAGCAGGCAGGGGGGTCAGTTCTTTGACTGGCTTTTTCAGTATGAAATCCTGAAAATTTTCTAATGAAAGCAATTGCAAAACCTATTGGTTTTGCATGCTTTACAACATAACAAAAGTTTTTGTATCTGACAGTGCCCATTTATGGCAAATTAATGTCAAATGTCAAGGCTGGAGCTTATTGTGAAGTTATTGTTGAAGTTTTATTAAGAGGGCATTAAAATAGATGGACAAGTGTACCTGGCTAGGTACAGTTTGTCTTGTGCAAAGATTAAATTAAAGAGGTTTTTTATGTAACTAATGCTTAATTGCTAATAGAGAGGAGCAAAATGTTCTCAAATCTGCCATTTTATTCATTTTAGATTCAATGGCTAATTCAGATTTGTACAAGAGTAGGGACTCCTCTCCAAAAACAAGTGTCTCATTCCATGAGCAGGAATTTCTTTATTGTATGCCTTGTTACTCAACTAAATTTCATCAGATAATTTTGGGAAACATTCCTTATACCAATGAGATATGAGACCTCTTTAGAGAGAGACCCAGACTAAACAAGACTGGCCTTCTATTGTCCATCACCTTTGCCCTGACATCAGGCTGAAGTTCTGTCTGTCTCTCAGAGCCATCAACCAGTGTGTCTATTGAACACCAAGCTGCTTTTTGCACGAGTGGTCTTATCTCAGCAAGAGAATGCCATCCCTGCTCTAAAATCCCCTGGTTTGCCAAGTTACAGCTTCATAAACCTTGAAGGCTCTTTACAGGGCACAGTGAAAAGGAGAATGGTTAAATGAGCCAGTGTGTATACAGAATCAAAAGGAGGTATTCCTCTTACAGTCTATACTTTGAGGTTGTTAATGTTTACTGCTCAGTAAAGATTCACTGGACTGTGTACAGAATGCCATGTCCAAAGAATGTTGGTAAGTGGCAGTGCATACAGCATTGCTCCTTAGCTCCGGGTAGCACACATTTGATGTATACTGAGCAGCAAGATATATAGTTCAGTGTTTCTCAACCTTTTTAAGCTAAGTACCCCTTAGTGTTAGAAGTTCTAACCAAGTACCTCCAAAAAAGCAATCTGTTACTAAAGTTAACAAAATAAGGCTGTGCTTGCACAACCATCAGAGGCCTTGTTTTGAGCCTTTGTTGGCATTTCCTTTAGTTTTGGTGGTGGGAATAGTGAGGTATGGGATCCACTGGGCAGTGTTGGTGTTTTTTATTTTTGTGAAGACCTTGGCACTGCATCATGATTTCTGCCCAGGTAAAAAGAAAAAAAGGCATTACATGTCTGCCTTTCCCATTTATACCCAGGATTCTACATAGTATGTAGGTCCCCTTGTGCCACCAACATTGTATTTAGGTCTCCTTGTGCCTCACAACATAGTATTTAGGTTCTCTTATTGCCCTCCCCACATCTCCCGATGCAGACACCATGATACAGTGATACCGTAATGCCTGCATTAGAAAACTGAGGTCCTCCGCTTCCAAAGAGGAAGTAACAAAACAAGAAGCTAATGGCTCTCTATTTCATCATACTTTTAAACTGTTTGTGGTTCCTAAGGATGCAGACACTGCCAGAATAGATATCTGAGCTTCAGTGAGGGGATAGTGGGCTGGCATGCTCATGCAGTAAGTATGTGAGCTTGAAAATGAATGCCCTAGCAACCAGCAATAATCCTCACTTTGAGGCATGTACCCAGTAGGGTACACGTCCCACGGGATAACAACTGCTATTATGCTGTATTCCTTGCTGGACCATCAGCAATTAACCAAAAAAGGGATTTGTACTAATACAACAGTTTTTTATTTAATTTTGGAATGAATTTGATTTGTTCTGAATCGCTTCACTCATCTCTAACTGCTCATAATGAAAATTCAAAGTTCTAATGTACTTTGTGTTTCAATTATTCATAATTTTCAGTATATTTGTTTGCTGTCAGTAAATGAGAAAACTCTTACAATTACTTCATAGGCAGAAAACCTGTACACACAATCCTTATTTTTTCACTGAGAAGTGAATTCAATTGTATTCAGTCTAGGCCAGTGTTTCAGTGTTTCTCAAGACCCCCCAACAGGTCATGTTTTCTGGATTTCCTTAGTCTTTTACAGGTGATATAATTATGGTCAGTGAATCAGGTATCACCACAGTTATATCTACTGTAAACGAATCCTGAAAACATGACCTGTTGGGAGGTCTTGAGGACCGCGCTTGAGAAACACTGCTCTGGGCAATGCTCTGTGAGCTAAACAGCCTGGACTGTATTTATGGGTATTCTGCCTCCTATGTTAACAGAGAGAGTTGCTTTTAAGACTTCTTATTTTGAGAAATAACTATGCTGAATAAAACCATGTATGATACTGGAAAACCACTTTGATTGGTGATAAAAAAAAAATAAAAAAAAAGTTTCTTAAAACCACAACCAAGTCATGAATCACTAATAATTTTTTGTAAAGTTCATTATGTATTTTGATTGGTTCATATCATTTAGTAGCCAGAAAATGTGTTGTATTTTAATTTAAAAGAATCCTCTACATTAACCACATTCAAAAGTAACTGCCCCCCCCAGTTACTGAATCAACCAATTTATAGTTCCTGACACAAACTAAGTTTAAAGGGGTATTCCGGGCAAAAGCATCTTATCCCCTATCCAAAGGATGTCTGATCGCGGGGGACCCGCCACTGGTACCCCCGCAATCTCCCTGCAGCAGCCCGCATTCTATGCGTAGCTGCGTCTGAAGTTTCTGAAACCTCCGGGCTTCCGAGACTGGGACGTGACGTCACGCCCCCTCCATTCATTTCTATGGAAAGGGGCGTAACCGCCGTTACGCCCCCTCCCATAGAAATGAATGGAGGGGGCGTGGCGCGACATCATGTCCCCATCTCGGAAGCCCAGAGGTTTCAGAAACCTCAGACGCAGCTACGCATAGAATGCGGTAGGACTGGGCGGTATGGCCAAATATGTGTATTGCGGTATTTTTGTAACTTATGGCGATTCCACAGTATATCACAGAATATCCACAGAATACCCCCGATATTCCTATGCTGTATCCCTATGCCTGGCCTGAAAAAAAAACTAACGCATGTTCCGACGTCGGCCTTGCGCTAGGGATGTGAACGTCGGACAGCCATCAGTCTATCACAAGGCCGCAGCGATGTTCTGCCTCTACCAGTGATAGGCTGAGCCCACTGTCATGTAAGAAGCCGGCTTCGTACATGACAGTGGGCTCAACCTATCACCAGCCGACGCGGAACATCGCTGCAGCCTTGTGATAGGCTGACGGCTCTCCGATGTTCCATTCCCTGGGAAGCAAGCCCGGACCGACGAATTAAAGTTTATTTTGTTTACCTTTTGCAGCCCGGGCATAGGGATACAGTATAGAGTAGTGGGTTTGCAATCTGCGGACCTCCAGATGTTGCAAAATTACAACTCCCAGCCGTTGGCTGTCCAAGCATGCTGGAAGTTGCAGTTTTGCAACATCTGGAGGTTGAAGACCACTGGTATAGAGTGTCAGCACCGGCTTCCGCAACAAACAGGAGGAGGATGAGGAGGGCAGCGCTTGCGGGTGACATGTGAGTAGTACCCCGATGGTGACAGCGCAGCGCTGGGCTAATAATTAATTGGGGGGGGGGCAGAACAGCGCTCGCAGCTCACATGTGATTAGTTCCCCAATGTGGGGACAGCACAGTGCTGATAATTATTCATTCCGAGGGGGAGGAGCCAAACCAGTATTGCGGTATGGGTTAAAAATCATATCGTGCAGCACAAAAACTTCGGTATTCGGTATGAACCGGTATACTGCCCAGCCCTAAAATGCGGGCGCTGCAGGGAGATCACGGGGGGTCCCAGCGGCGGGCCCCCCTGCGATCAGACATTTTATCCCCTATCCTTTCCATAGGGGATAAGATGTTTTTGCCCAGAATACCCCTTTAACTTCTTGTTTCCAGATAGAATATTTGGGTCCAGTCCTGTTTCTGTGGAATCGCCATAAGTTACAAAAATACCGCAATACACATATTTGGCCATACTGCCCAGCCCTACCACATTCTGTGCGTAGCTGTGTCTGAGGTTTCTGAAACCTCTGGGCTTCCGAGATGGGGACATGATGTCGCGCCGCGCCCCCTCCATTCATTTCTATGGGAGGGGGCGTAACGGCGGTTATGCCCCTTCCCATAGAAATGAATGGAGGGGGCGGGACGTCACGTCCCAGTCTCGGAAGCCCGGAGGTTTCAGAAACTTCAGACGCAGTTACGCAGGGAGATCGCGGGGGTACCAGCGGCGGGCCCCCCGCGATCAGACATCTTATCCCCTATCCTTTCCATAGGGGTTAAGATGTTTTTGCCCAGAATACCCCTTTAATTTCTTGTTTCCATATAGAATATTTGGGTCCAGTCTAATAAAATAGCTTTCTAGATTCTGTTTAAAATGTGTTGGCATTTTGTGCTTTATTTGCTGTTAAGCTGTGTTTTACAGTATATGTGGATTCAACAAAGAAAACTGGTTTTACTGGACATGGTGCTAGACCCAACTGTTCTTTCTGGAAGCATGCAATACCCCTTCCAAGCCAGCAGAGAGCCTGGGCACAGTCCATAATATAACAAGATGCTGTGACTAACCATTTCCCTGCCAACATTTTATAGGAGCACATTGTGAGCAAATCTGTTTGATGTTGTGCAGGTTTAATTTCTGGAAGCCATGTTAATCCTAAACATCACATAAGCAACAAAAATATCAACACATGGCTATGCATCAAAGACATGTAGAAAAAAAAAGAAAACATCTGGAAGTAGATCTAGGATCTTCTTCAATGAGGAACCACATTACATTACTTTAAGTCCTAGTTGTTATCGCACTAACAAGACAATAGTGCAGTATTTGTCTCCATAGTACTTAGTATTAACCCTCCCCAAGGAGGAATGGAATTTTTCAATCTGGTTTCTAAGACGCATTAGCTAGTATAGTCACCATTTGGCAGCAGGTGCACTACAACTAAGAAGCATGAACATAGCCAAGGGTCAAAAAATGAACAACCAGGATGCAGCAGGCTGGAGGATGAAACAGAATTTTTAAGTAATTATTATGTTTTTTTTTTGCTTCACAGCCAAATAGCAATTTCAATAAAGTGACTGACAGCAAGTCGTGAACAAATTACACAAATATTATTGTCATGTGACCTACATGGGATTTGCTGACGCTTGACTCGCATGTCACAATGTTACCCCAGAATAAGGTTGCTATTAGATGGTCCAATGCGTGTTGATCCCGTAGATTGGTGCTTGTTTATAGAGGCTATCTCAAGGCTCAACAGTCGTGTGGGCAGGGTTGCACGGACAATTGTTGGATCAGAACATAGGAGAAACTGCATCACATGTGAATATACTCTAATAAAACTAACAATGAGCTACAGAATCCTTTTACACCCACCAAACACCATATCAGTTATTGTTGCATGCTGCTCTCTGCATACCAAGGCTACTTTTTGTTTTTTGCACATTCTTTACATTTTGCGGTCTATGGTTGGACAAACTATTCGCTCTGCAGATTTTTATTCCTTGCTACATTTAGAATTTGATGTTTTTTTGTATTTAGCTCTAATGTTAAAAATGCCTAACTAGATAGCACAGGCAAGTTTGAGTAGATGAAACACTGTATGCTGTAGAATATGAACTTGTTTGCACTAACCTACAAATTACATTTGAAGATAAAGACCATTATTTGGTGCCTTGTACCCACTCTCATTACCGCAATAAAACATGCTCTGTTGACAGGTTGGCTTGTTTTCAGAATTAATTCATGTTCATATGATTCTGGAAGTCGTGAAAAATAGGTAATTTGTTACTATTATTCTTTTTTTATTAACTTGTGGTGAAAGTATGTTTTATTGTAAGACATTTGTCATTAAATTGGCTCCAGTCGACCATTAACAACTTTTCTAAAATCAAATCTGACAGCATTTTTTTGCAAAGGTCCTCTGTTGGGAACTTTTACAATACAGTAAAATAACTAAAAATTATACAGAAGAAATTTTCTTTCACTGCCCTAGATCTTCTGTCATTTTGTTTTATATTGCCGTACATAGGCCAGTATGTTTTTCAATTGTATTTCATATTATCCCTGGCATGTGCTGTTTAATTATCTGTTACAGTGAGAAATAAATCATTCTTATATTGTATATGGTACTTTACAGTAAAAAAAAAAAAAAAATATATATAGAGAGAGAGAGAGAGAGAGAGAGAGAGAGAGAGAGAGCTGGAGCAGCACTCTCAAAAAGTAGAGATAAGTCTATGGGTGCAGGCAGTCCCAGGGACCCCGGTCTTGGGTCCAAAAACTTGCAAAGTGAAGAAAACGGCTGCAGCACACCGGAGTATCAAAATTGCAAAAAAGTGTTTTATTCCAGCTAAAAATAAGACAATGTTTCTGTGGTCTCACACCACCTTTCTCAAGTCCTTGGACTTGAGAAAGGTGGTGTAAGACCACAGAAACATTGTCTTATTTTTAGCTGGAATAAAACACTTTTTTGCAATTTTGATACTCCGGTGTGCTGCAGCCGTTTACTTCACTATATTATATATATATATATATATATATATATATATATATATATATATATATAATATGAAAAATGTAGGGAGGTAGCTGCAACCGAAAATGTGATTGTATGGAATTCACTGCCAGATGAGTACTCACGCCACGGTTGTGTAACCCATACAACCTTATTTACATATAGAAGAGGTGTATATATAGATATATATACTGATTGCGTATTTTCTCAAATCTGGGCTTATATAGTTAGTTAAATACTAAATAGTTGTAAATAAATTGATTTATGTGTTGGTGGTATAAGGTGAAAGAAATAAAAGGATGTGATATATATATATATATATATATATATATATATATCCAGGTATATCACCTGAATATATGTGTATGTAGAAAATGTGTATAAATATTAAGTAGAAATTACAATAAGTGATTGGGTGATGTGAGTGGATAGTGTATGGGTGGTAAATAAGTGATTTAGGAGAATTCAATATATTTCAATATTTATTTATAATATAGTGACTATCTACCCCTGCAGGGCCCTTGCATAGGGTAGAATAGTACAATTGATAGTAAAATAGTTTAAAATGTATAGCTTTTAATTAAAAATAATTAAAAAAATAATAATAAAGCTTATAAAACTTATATATATATATATATATATATATATATATATATACAGGTGAATATATATGGAAACCAGCTATTGTTCGCTTTCCACAATAAAAGGCAGTAGTATTGGATAACCTTGCAGTATTATAGTTTGTATCCGGTTTGTGAAGATAGTTTAGTGTTCAATTGTTAGTATCACAATGGTTGTGGTAAAACGTGGATACCGGTATCCTTAAAAAAATTGTTTTTATAGCATATATTCCTATGGACGAAGGTAGTATATTGCAATTATGTATCCATATGATGGTGCACAGCACCACTTACCGATCCTCCTAGCGGTAATCCTAGGCACACAGTCAGGCTGGCGCGGCTTTCATCCGGCTCTAGGTTGGTAGATGCCTGTCTGGAGGATAAGCCGCAAAGCAGCTACGTGGGATCCCGTGATGCCGGACTGGCACGGATGGCGTCCGACCGATGGAAACTGTCCGGGCTGAGCGGGTGTCCACGAAAGCGGTGGTAAAATAGAGGATCAGCAGTGGATGCTGTCAATGGATACTGGCAGTGTCCTCGTGTGCTGATGCGCATGTATTGCAGTGGGCCCCAGTCCTAGGGTCTCCAGCGGTTGCAAATCGTAAAGTGCGTTCCTGGCATTTGATCAAGATGTCTGTATCAGACTGCTGGTATAAGGTGGGTGGGCTAGACGTGTTTCGAGACACGCTTCGGTCTCTTTTTCAATAGCTATGTGGGGGGGGGGGTCGTCTTTCTGATTTTATCACTAGTAAAAATATGGGGGGGGGGGAGGTCGGCTATTATGCCTGAATCAGGTTCTGTGATCTCTGCCCTGTAGCCCGTTGCACCTTTCTTTCTCTTAGACATGATGTTAATTTTTCGGGCCTGCTGTTAGTGTGACAGATTGACATTATACTTGTAACTTCCTTATAAAATTATCATATCACTAAGATCCCATCTTCATCTTTTTTACAGTATGACACCTGTACCAATTTGTCAAATAAAATAGTGTAGGTATTAAATAAAAGCCAGTGGCCGATTAAGTGAACCATGAGGCCCTGAGTTGTTTATAAAACTTTTGTCCCACCCTCCCTTATTATATATTCTTGGCAGCATTAAAGTCACAATGAATGTAATTGAAAAAAATGGGTGCCCTGAATAGCAGGATGTTTAAGGAAATGTATGACAAATAGGCACAGAATTGTCCCTTTTAGTGCCCTGTGGGTTGTGGGTTGTGTGCTGTGGGCTGGGGCAGATGGTTTGAAAGGAGGCACTGGCTTTACCCAAAAGCAGCCATGATCTAAGCAGTTAACTTCTGTTGCTAGTAATGACAACAAGCAAAAGGGTGGAGGAAAGGAGATTACAGGAAGAAAGGGGTTATCTCATGAAAGAAGCCCTGGTCTAAGCAGTGAACTGCTGCTAATCACAATGATAACAAGCTGCACAAGCTGTCCATAATGTTAGAGGTGAAATAGACAAAGGCACATCATGTTCCCTCTGGAGGAGTCAGACAGGCTCAGCTTGCATTTACATAATTCTGAATCTCTTTTTCACGTAGCACAAGTAGTAGACAGATGTTTGCAACAAAGTGAATTTAGAGCTTTTTTTCAGGGGTATGGAGACATTTTTGTTAAAGTGAAGAGATTCACAAATATGATAGAAATCATCTAGGCTATTAAATGGAGGGGAGTTTTTTTTACATGCCTATGACCATCTGAGATTTGAACAACAAGAAAAAAAATGTGGTTTCAAATGGCAGGAAATGCTTAACCCCAAATGCAGTTGTGCATTTATGCTGGGGGAGCAGATCCTGTGCTTGTGTTCCGTTGCTAAGGGCAATCCCCTGCATAAAATGCATACAATGGGGGATGCCTGCAGCTAAAAAAAAAGTGCCGCAATGGCATCCTACACCAGATAAACCGTGTGGATGTGTAACATATAGAGTAATACATACATTTATTTACTGTGGTAGATGTAGACAGTAACATACTGTATGACTAACGCTCAAAATGATGTTAAAATTGAGACATTAGCCAGTATATCCTTATATGAAGGACATACTTGAGCCCGCACACCAACGCCAAGGTTTCTCAAGTGGCACTGGACCTAACACTAACCTATCTGTGCCGTTTGGGCAATACCAGGGGCCAGTGGGCAATTACAGCGGCATTATGTCCGGCTCACAGCCTACTCCCAGTTCAATCCAGTGCGGCTAAGCACACATACAGTGGGAGGAAGGATGAAGTCTATGAGACCCACCCAAGTAGGCTGATATGTTGCCGGCCTCACAGGTGCACCAAAATGCTGCCTATAATAGTGATTAAGGCACATTCAATTTGGAGTTAATACATGTATAAGATTTGAACAAAAAGAAAAAAAACATGGTTTCAAATGGAAGGAAATGCTCAACCCCAAATGCAGTTGTGCATTTATGCTGGGGAAGCAGACCTGCTCTTGTGGTCTGTTGCTAAGGGCAATCCCCAGAATGAAATGCATACAATGGCGAATGACTGCAGCAGACTACAAGGGCCACAATGGCATCCTACACCCGATGAAAAGTGTGGATGTGTAACATATAGAATAATACATACATTTGGTAGATGTAAACAGTGACATATGGCTAACCCTCAAAATTATGTTAAAATTGAGACATTCGCCAGTATATCCTTATATGATGGACCTACCTGAGCCCGCACACCAACGCCAAGGTTTCTCAAGTGGCACCCACTGGCCCCTGGTATTACCCATACAGCACAGGTAGGTTTAGTGTTAGGTCCTGTGCCACTTGAGAAACCTTGGGTATGTCCTTAGGTATGTCCTTCATATAAAGATATACTGGCTAATGTCTCAATCATTTTGAGGGTTAGTCATATGTTACTGTCTACATCTACCACAGTTGTGCACCTTAATTTTTATATTGACCATCTTAGATTATGAGTGTATGATCTTGAGTGTGGTCGACCATTGACCACCTGGTAGCCTTGGTACCCAGATGGCCACCCAGAATGGACACTTTATAATCCTGTATAAAGAAATAACGGCACTTTTCGGATACCTTCATATAAACCTGCTCATAAAATTCAGACTAGACCCCTTACAAATAGCATATGGTGTATTTTATTGATATCTAACAGTTAAAAAATGTTGTTTGCATAGACTGAAAGCATAATGCCTAATGCTTAAACATTACATACAGTACATAACCCCCCCTCCCATGTGTCTCTACTTTACAGCATATGAAATGTTGCCAGCATTATTTTTTAGCAATCAGTCATATACAGTTTAAAAGAGAATCAAAATTTAAAAGCCAGCATTTTGTTGATCCGGCTAAACACTGAGCTTGTCAAAGATATTTGTGGTCAGGGCTCAACACGTGACCGGCAAAACTTACCTAAACCAGTATATAGTATCTCTTCAGTGGTTCCTGCAAGGAAACTAATGAGCACATATGCCTAACACTGTATAGTAAAAGCGGTTTAACTGTGCCCAAAAACCGTGACTGATGGTTATCCTTTAGAGGGCAAAAACACAAAGCCGTGCAGGAAAATAATAATAATTTATTGAAATTTACAATACCAAATATCTGAAAACATCAGCAATTTCACTGTGTGGATTTGGAACATAAGTATCATAACGCTGGACTTCTACCTGCCTAACTTCTGGATAATGTGCGGAGGAACCTTATGTTGTGATACTGCAGATGCTGCCCCAATGCGAAAAGAGTGACCTGAGAATTCCCGAGGATTACCTCCCAAAGTGGAGATCAATGACCGTATGTGGGAAATGAACTGTGACGTGGTTAGTGCAAAAAAGACAAAAAGGAGCGCTCCATGGTGCAGTAAATAACATATGTGGGAACGCTAATAATGATAGAGCGCTTACCAATGTAAGTTGTGCAAATGCCAGCACAACTTGGATGATAGCATGAAGCAAATCCCTCTGCTGCCACTCCACAATAAAAGCAATTAAAAAAACAACGACCTCCAGACCAGTGGATAGTAGGGCGCTGAGGGACCAGGCAACAGTAGAAGCAATCAGCTTTATTCCCAACATGCAACGCGTTGCATGTTGGGAATAAAGCTGATTGCTCCTACTGTTGCCTGGTCCCTCAGCGCCCTACTATCCACTGGTCTGGAGGTTGTTGTTTTTTTAAGTGGTTAGAGCAGACGCACTGAAGGGTAATAATGGGTGATCATCAGCTTTGCCGCTCAAAACTGATAATAATTCAGATAGTGCCGCCACCGGACTCCAGGCATTCTGTGAGGCAAACTTGCATTCTGCAAGTTTTCGTGACTGTGACACTAAGTTAAAAAAAAACTATCCTTCCACCTTAACTGAGATTTGAGTAAAGTCTTGGACTTAGCGTTAGTACATGAAAATTCCCCCGGCCTGAGGAATCCATAAAAGGCTAGGTACATGGCTGCTTTGATCACTAGACTGGGGAGGTGCCCAAATGGCTGTTTGTCCAATGTTTCCGACATGGACCTTAACATGTCCCCTGTAATCAGTTTGCGGGACGGCCCCTTGCGGATACTATGACCGCGAATACCTCTGAGGACCGATTTGACAGTATGCACTAAAAGGATTGATGTCTATCTGGGAAAGATAATGAAATGTAGTGTAGTAAAACAGCTAAATAATTTTCGATAGCGTTATGTGACAAGTGTAGTGAAAAGTGGCAAAACCCACTTATGAATAGAAGTTCAGTCCATCATTAGAGTTTGTAAAGGTGGGACCGGAGTGCAAACGGGATCCGCATAGGGTGTGACCTGAGAGAATAGGTAAAAATTAGCCCTAGACAAGGCATCTGCTGCCACATTCGTAACCCCCGGTATGTGTCGGCAGACAAAATTGAATTAATTTTGAAGTGACAAAAACACCAATCTCCTGATGAAAGACATTACCCGAGCATTCTTGGATCTACCCATTTTAACAATCCCCACCGTAGCTTCATTGTCACAGTAAAATAACACTTACTGATTACACCAATTATGCCCCCAAACACAAGCGGCTGCTACAATGGGGTAGACTTCGAACAATGCTGAGGTACTATCAAAACCTACCATACTCTGAACCTCAGTTGACCAATGCCCTGCTAACCAGTGTTACCCCCAGACAGCCCCAAAACCAACTGAGGATGACGCATCTGTGAATGTCGTAGGTGAACTTTCCATGACCTCTGGGACAAACATCAAAACCCTGTTCCACTCTGCAATATACTTATCCCACATGAGAAGATCAGCCATGGCCTCTGCGTCCAAATAAATGCAACTGTCCTGGTGAGGGACTGTGTGCAGTAAAATCAATCGTGAGACAAATGACCTGCCCTGGGGTGTTGTTCGCATTGCAAAGGCCAACATCCACAGCAGGATTTGTAACTCGACCTTTGTAGTAACCTGTGTGCAAGCAAACCTGTGAATTGTCTCTTTAATTCTGCTTAATTTTTCTACCAGCAGTTGGGCCTGCATACTGACCGTATCCAAAACTATGCCGAGAAAAGTTATCTGTCTAGCGGGACCTTCCGTTTTATTGGGAGACACTGGTACCCCCACTTTAGCAAACAGCCCTAACAATTCTTCCAGCCCCTTGGGCTCCCCATCAGGTGGTTCCAGTACCAGAAACTAGTCTAAATAGGGGAGAACCTGTGAGCAACCGACGACATTGACGAGCCATTCTGTAATAGCTGGGAGACAGTGTTGGGGTCATTACTTGCTGACAACAGGTTATTGCATTCATAGGTGCACTATGGTAACGCAATCAAACCTGTATGAAAACCCTAAACAAACCCATATACCAGCCACTGCACCCAGCCAGTTTCAGGGTGTCCTGACAGATTTCTGACCAGGGCGGGGACCTGCACCACGCCTAGTCACACCTGGCCTTTCTGTGAGCAGACCGTGCTAGGGTGTTCTCTATAGCACAGAAAGCAAGCATGTAGGAGCCTACAGTCACTATAGTTGCATGCCGACAGATTATAGTTATTACAAATCTGACTCCTTCCGAGGTACCTGACTGGGCGGCCACATCTTGTCCACGGAAGGAGCAGGTTTCTGGCCAAGTGCTGGCATCGGGCTAGAGCTTCTGCTGGTACCGGGCTCTACTGGCTGATTGATCCCTGCACACCAGGCTGCCGTGTGGGATATTGATTGGCAGATAAACCCGCGAAGTGATTGCAGAAGAGTTCGTTATCATCTATGCTTCAAACGGTTACAAATGCGTACTGACTAAATGCTGCTGCCGTTTTGGCCGAGAAACTCTTGTGGTAATCATAGAAATTAGTGCCACCGTACCTGTAGGAAAATTCTGTGATTTGCTACATATAAAAATCCAACTCTTCTCTGCGCTGAGACTTAAAGGGGTATTCCAGGCAAAACCTTTTTTTATATATATCAACTGGCTCCGGAAAGTTAAACAGATTTGTAAATTACTTCTATTAAAAAATCTTAATCCTTCCAATAGTTATTAGCTTCTAAAGTTTTCTGTCTTAACTGCTCAATGATGATGTCACGTCTCGGGACCTGTGCATGATGGGAGAATATCCCCATATGAACTGCACAGCTCCCAGGACGTGAGTCATCAGAGAGCAGTTAGACAAAAAACAACAACTCAACTTCAGATGCTAATAACTATTGGAAGGATTAAGATTTTTTAATAGAAGTAATTTACAAATCTGTTTAACTTTCCGGAGCCAGTTGATATATAAAAAAAAGTTTTGGCCTGGAATACCCCTTTAACCGAGCAGATGACCTCTCTAAACTTACTGAAAGTTACGACAAACTCATGAATACTGAGCTTACGACTGAGTGTAGCGTCCTTGCTCTTGAGGACGACGGACAGTTCTCCACACGCTACAGTCTTGGTGTCCGCTATGTCCTGAGAGGAGATGAGCAAGGACGCTAGATTAATGTCTTTGTCGTCCAGTATATCTTTGCGTAACGCTGCCGAGATAAAGTGGGTGGGAGATTTCTTTGGCGGAATTGTCGGCCTACCTGATGTACTGGGTAGGAAAGGAGATGGTATTACTGGAGCTTCAGGTGCTGTGTCCTGAACTCCTCTCTGCTCGAGAGCCTCCAGTCTAGACTGCACTCCAGATAACAAGGCCATCATTTTGGTCATCATGGAATGGAGTTGCACTATCGAGGCTTGACCCGAGGCTTCTTCCTGACTACCTACTGCTGTAGGCTCATCCATCAACAACTTGAACAGTTCGGCCCTGCAGGCAGAAGCTGGAAAAGGAACTCCCCTTCTGCGCAACTCATCCATCAACTTAGGGATGGTCCACAAATGATAAGCAGAAGATATAGCTCCCCATTCAGAACTCCTGGACAGAGTTTCTGGAACTGACAGTGAATCTGCACCCACGTACCAAAGGACCATAACCAATAACAACCTATGCTGACCATAAGCAAACAGCGACATCCTACCAATTAACTGATATGCTTGTGACTTGGTTGATATCCCTTGCCCGCCGTGACGTACCTGGACACGTACCAGGAATGTGTTATAACCGTAATTCGTAATGTGCTACATAAATGCATGATAGATATTGCTTGTCATAAAGCTCATTAAACCAACCTTCCAGCAAAAAGGAATGCTATCAATTATGACCGTCTGGAAATACCACAACACGCACCACCTGCAGAATGTAAACAACATAGCTCAAAACTTGCCCTCATATACATTTATATATATATATATATATATATATATATATATATATATAATTTTATTTTTATTTTATTCTGGTACTACGTAGATGTATATGCAAACTGACTACTGTGGACATATTTCTCCCCCCCCCCCCCCCTTGCTACCCCTGACCCGGACCAGTATCCCTGCAACGACCAGGGTCAATGCATGTATACATCTCTATGCATGCATGCATACCCATACATACATGCATACACTCTGATAGCCACTTACAAACTCCCTTTTTTTAAAATCTTTTATACATAATGACAACTTGCCCTGCTGTAACACCAAGTGCATGCAGCGCCACCTAGTGACGGCATCCCTGTACTGCAGGTAGCCATACGATGCCCAGAAGTCCTTGCCGGGACCCGAACACGCGGCTGACCTGGTAAGTTCGCCAGCACCATTTGGGGCACATAAACTTTGTCAGCCTCATCACGCCAATTCCCGAATAACAACCCACTGCTGTGGCCGTATCATCAGCAGCGCTGCAGTCCCATCACCCTGGCCCACCGTTAACATATGTTGACTGCATAATATATCGCAATAACCCGACAAGAATAAATAAATGAATGAATAAAATCGCATTGCTGGGTACCGGCACTTACCAACCGCAGACCAGGGACACTTGCTACCACACGTAACCTCCGCAACTTAACTCCAACTGACTCCTGAGAGGGGACGTATGAGCTAACAGCGGTGCACAGGAACTGAAACACCACCAAACACAACGCACGCTCCTGTGTGAAGGGGGGCGTGTGTTAAATATCCAATGCCCCTCCCACAAATGCAGCCAGGCTTATCACATCTAATATATATTCAGTCATGGTCGTAAATGTTGGCACCCCTAAAATTTTTCTATAAAATGAAGTATTTCTCACAGAAAAGGATTGCAGTGAAACATGTTTTGCTATACACATGTTTATTCCCTTTGTGTGTATTGGAACTAAACCAAAAAAGGAGGAGAAAAAAAAAGCAAATTGGACATATGTCACTCCAAAATCCAAAAATGGCCTGAACAAAATTATTGGCACCCTTAACTTAATATTTGGTTGCACACCCTTTGGAAAAAAATAACTGAAATTAGTGGCTTCCTATAGCCATCAATTAGCTTCTTACACCTCTCAGCCGGAATGTTGGATCACTCTTCCTTTGCAAACTGCTCCAGGTCTCTCTTATTGGAAGGGCACCTTTTCCAAACAGCAATTTTAAGATCTCTCCACAGGTGTTCATTGGGATTTAGATCCGGACTCATTGCTGGCCACTTCAGAACTCTCCAGCGCTTTGTTGCCATCCATTTCTGGGTGCTTTTTGATGTATGTTTGGGGTCATTGTCCTGCTGGAAGACCCAAGATCTCGGATGCAAACCCAGCTTTCTGACACTGGGCTGTACAGTGAGACCCAAAATCCATTGGTAATCCTCAAATTTCATGATTCCTTGCACACATTCAAGGCACCCAGTGCCAGAGGCAGCAAAACAACCCCAAAACATCATTGAACCTCCACCATATTTCACTGTAGGTACTGTGTTTCGATAAACAGTAGAAGGATGTGCTTTACCAAAAAGCTCTATCTTGGTCTCATCTGTCCACAAGACTTTTTCCTAGAAGGATTTTGGCTTACACAAGTTCATTTTGGCAAAATGTAGTCTTGCTTTTATAGGTATCTGTGTCAGCAGTGGGGTCCTTCTGGGTCTCCTGCCATAGTGTTTAATTTAATTTAAATATCGACGGATAGTTGCGCTGACACTGATGCTCCCTGAGCCTGCAGGACAGCTTGAATATCTTTGGAACTTGTTTGGGGCTGCTTATCCACCATCCGGACTATCCTGCGTTGTCACCTTTCATAAATTTTTCTCTTACGTCCACACCCAGGGAGATTAGCTACAGTGCCATGGGTGGCAAACTTCTTGATAATGTTGCGATCTGTGGACAAAGGCAAATCTAGATCTCTGGAGATACCTTGAGATACCTTGTAACCTTGAGATTGTTGATATTTTTCCACAATTTTGGTTCTCAAGTCCTCAGACAGTTCTCTTCTCCTCTTTCTGTTGTCCGTGCATAGTGTGGCACACACAGACACACAATGCAAAGACTAAGTGAACTTCTCTCCTTTTGATCTGCTTTCCGGTGCGATTTTTATATTGCCCACACCTGGAACTTGCCCCAGGTGAGCTTAAAGGAGCATCACATGCTTGAAACAATCTTATTTTTCCACAATTTTGAAAGGGTGCCAATAATTTTGTCCATCCCATTTTTGGAGTTTGGTGTGACATTACATCCAATTAGCTTTTTTCCCCTCCCTTTTTTGGTTTAGTTCCAATACACACAAAGGGAATAAACATGTGAATAGCAAAACATGTGTTACTGCAATCCTTTTTTGTGAGCAACACTTAAAAGGGTATTCCAGGATTTTTTTTTTTATTTGACTATGCTACAGGGGCTGTAAAGTTAGTGTAGTTCATAATATAGTGTCTGTACCTGTGTGTGACGGTTTTCTCACAATTCTTTTGTGATTTTCACCCAAATATTTACTTTTAACAGCATACAAAATGACTGTTGTCTCAGATTTTTCCAAGCTTGCAATGTGGCCGAGACCTGACTCACTAGTCAGCTGATGACAGGGAGCCTGTCTGCTTCAATGGGTTGAGGGATCGCTTGTTGGGAGAGAGATCAAACTGCAACAGCTGTAGGCACCCTGATTGAAAACCACAGGTCTTTTGAATGGATGCAGCTCATGTATGTTTCAGTGGGTGGGGTGGCTGATGTGTGGGAGGGAGGAAAATGGAATTATGGGATTTGTAGTCAAAAAAAGAAAACTAAAACAGGAAATACCAGTTCACAAAAAGCTAGCCACAGTGTTTTGGTAATCTCACAACATAGCCATTTAGCCCCAAGACAAGCGCAGATCCTTCCTGAACATGTCCATTACTGTCTGCCAGGTACATACTAAAATCACCTTATGGTGGATAACCCCTTTAATTTTCTTGAAAAATTTCAGGGGTGCCAACATTTACTGCCATGACTGTGTATATATATATATTTGACAATTTTTTTTTTAAATAAATGGATCTAATACAATGCATAGTTTTATAGAAGACCCCAGTGTTGGCAGGATAGGATTTGGAATTGACCAGTGGATAACACTGGGAAGCCGTTCAGTCTCCCATCTCCAGTATAATGAAATCATTAGAATATCCCAAAGCCTTTAAACTGATGTGTGCACATGAGTTTACTCCATTATGTCTCTTTAATGGCTACTTCGCCGACATAAACGTTGAATATTATTCAAACCTTTTTATTGTCATATGGCCTTTTGTAATAATATCAAAACATACTGTGATTATTTAGCCTACCAATATGCCACTAGGGATAATATTTTATATGCTGTTATTTCAGTTAAGAGCTTCTTTGCAGAAACCAAAGTAAACCAGTGATTTATTCATTATATTCTTTATATCCAGCAAAACATTTCAGTATTAAGGTGCACTTTCACTTAACATTATTTGTCACAAAACAAATGCTAGGGAAGATAGTGGATATAGCCACATATATTTTAGGATTTTTCAGGCATAATATGAAATAGTTTTGAAGTGCTTTAAATAGAACCTATTTAGGTTTTAGATGTGGAGTATACCATAATATGTACATTTTAAAATTATTTTATATACTGCTTGATTAGAACTACATTGATTTTCATCAATGTTCTGTGAACATGTGTATTACTTATTATATTCTCATCATATTCAATCAAATTGTACACACTTTATTGTATGTACATTATAATTAGAAAGATATGAAAAGCTGAGCATCAAGTGTTAGAATTGTATAGATGGAACCACAGATGGTACAGACTGTGCAATGGGGACGTCCAATAGATTAGGTAACAATCCAATGATCTTAGAATGCAATGCAAGCAATATATTAACACAACCATGGCCCAAAGATAAAATAAAAAACAACCCTAATAGGAAATGATATATTTAATTTAATTTATCTTCAAGCTTCATAATAAGAACTTGACAAGTACAAAAAAGTTTTCATGCACTCACAAAGTCAAGTGTCTCTATTATGTGGAGAGAAGTTGTGACAAAATTTAATACAATAAACAGTACAGTAGATACATGCTCCAGGTTGTTTCTTCAAGACCAGGGGATATCAATGGTATGGGATATCCACCACCCTGCAGGGGTTCACCATTCCCCCAATAGATTTTCTTATCGACAAAAGAACAACTTTTCACCAGATAAGTAGACACCAAAATTTTAGTTATTTAAAAAAAAGAAGTTATTAAAAAAGTGGCCTAAGCCTTAGTTAAGACCTGATTCCTGAGTATTGGTTGTTGTGTTCTAGATATATTACACCTTGTGAAAGGTGTGATTTTGGTAGGCATTTTATTAGGGTAAATTACTTTCTTGAATAGAACTAAGAAACAAACTTGCCCCCAAAAAATTAACCAGAATCGGTCCCAAAAAAGAATGACATTCATTAAGTCCACTATCAATGCTTTTTTTTTTGGAGAACCTCCTTCTTCAGATAACAGGACAGAGTGAACGGAAGGACCTACTGATCTATGTCTTTTACAGTGTTATTGGTGAGTTCTGAGAGAGTGCAGTGGAGAACAATAGTCTTCCTTAATTTATAAATTAACTTTTTTGTACAGATAGTTGCAGGTCATCTATTAGACTAAAATGCACAGTTTACAGTCTTAAGAAAGTTCAGCTGCTATTATTGAACCCTTAAAGCAGAACAGCATCTAACAACTGGAAGGCAGGCTCAAATAGATGGCAGGGAACATCCTGTTGGCATATGGGACAAGCAGCAGTGGCTAACCTTGGCTGTAAAGAGTGTAGATAATTCATAAGGTACACCTAAATTTAGTAGGTTAGCAGCAGGGAATATTTGAGCATGTGAATTCAGCAACCTCCTCCCCTTCTTTCAAGACATCATCGGACAAATCAAGACAAGTCAAGGTCCATAAGGGCATGGTTGGGTGAGTTTGATGTGGTGGAACCTAACTGGCCTGCACAGAGTCCTGACCTCAACCCCAATGAACACCTTTGGGATTAAACAGAACACCTCTGGGATGAAACTTTACATGGGAACAAGTGTAATATCAAATAACACTAAAGAGGGGGCAACAAAAAGTTGCAGACGCAACCCGTACATAGAAAACCGAAAATTAGACAGCATAACACACCAACACAGACACAAAATGACAATGTAGATGAAACAAGAAGAGGTCACAAACAGAAATTAGACATTATTAGTGGTCAGACGCCCTTAACCACCCCAAAATCACCTCCATAGGAGTTCTCTGCAAATAAGTGGATGGCAAACCAGGGGTATCGATCCAAGGTCCTCAAATGGACTCAAATTTACGTAAGGCTTTTCTTTTAAGATATACAACTTTTTCCAGTTTAATGATATGATTTAATTTTATAGTCATCTCAGAAATAGTACTTTACGAACTTGGTATAAAATGCTACTAATACCAATGTATAAGCCACCATCCTCATCCAGCCTATCTAAATATCCCAGGACACATGTCAAGGCGGAGAAAGTGAATGGACACTATCCTAATGAACTGTCCCACATCATTCCAAAATTGTGTAAGATGAGTACAGTCTCACATCACATGATAATAGTTAGTTGTTTAACTATGATGGCTGCGGGGGTCATAGTTAAAATCTGTGTCCACTGCTCATCCGATATGGGACCCACATCCACCTCCCATTTATCCTTAATACTTAACAGATAGGTCTCATGAAATGAGGACAGCAGTTCCCTATACAGCACAGAAATCACACCTTTATTAGAGATCTGAGTGAACATATCATTTACCACTACTAATGAGCTGACAGTCAAATCACAAGCCCGAGACTGCGCATCAAGGGCATGTCGCAATTGTAGGTAACAATAAAAAATGAGTGAGGTAGAATAAATTCCTCCCGCAGTTGAGCAAATGACTTCAAAATCGGCCCATCGTACACCTGGGAGAGATACAAAATCCCATGAGCAATCCAAAGGGAGATATCAGGTAACGAACACAGTTCAGATAGACCAGGATTATGCCAAAGAGGAGAATATGTAACAAAAACAGGATAGTGCATTAGTGTCCTGAATTTCATCCCTACCTTACGGATAAGGATAAAGGTAGGAGGGAGGTCTGAGGGGTGAGTCTGTGAAGCCATTTGCAGATATTCCATTCTTTAGTTTAATATTCAAGGATCTTGGTTGTTTATAAGCTGTTTTCAGATCAGCATTGGCACTTGTAACCTCTTTTGGTACATGAAAACAGAGGATGCTTGAAGCCAAATAAGAAGTCCAAAAATAACAATTCTTTGAAAGATCATCCTAATTCAAGTACATCAATGAGACTGGATGTATTTATAAGACTGTTACTGTTTCCTTCCTTTAATATAATTACGTAGGAGTCTCAAGTTCTAGGTTATTGCAATGATAACAACAGAAAATAATATTGAACAATAATATTATTAAAGTAAAATCCAGAGAATAGTGTAAGCATGTACCATTCAAGGCCAAATAATACTACGCTCGCAAACTGTAGCAAATACATTATCTGCTCTAGCACAAAACTCACTAGACAACTTTGTGTTCAGATGGAAATTTTCTTTATCTCTTTTGGCAGCTTAACAACATGTCACCTCTGATTCAGACTGGATAATACTGATATTTTATGTAGTTTCTTATTCCTTTTTGGCCCGGTCTGATTTTTGCATCCTCATACATGGCTAAGCAAGTTAGGATCTTCTGCTAGAGAGAGGAAATAAAGCAATGTGTTCTGATAATACAATGGCTAAATGCATGGCTGAGGGTAGAAGTCTTTGTGGCACCATTTACTGTATATTTCACAATAAATCAACTATCATTAATAAGGAAGTGCTAGAAAGATGCCCCATCTAACTCTGTAAATGCCCTTAAATGGCCCAACCAGAGCCCTTACTTAAACCCAATTGAACATCTCAGTAGAGACCTGGCAGAAGAATGTTAGAAAATGCCCAAATCCAGGTGGGCAAACCTTGTGGCATCATCCCCAAGACTGGAGGCTGTAATCGATGCCAAAGTGCTTCAACTAAGTACTGAGTTAATTGTCTGAATATTTATGTTAATGCAAGATTTTATTTTCTACATTTAAATAAATTAGCAAAGGTTTCTAACACTCCTTTTTCACTTTGTCATTGTGGGGTATGAAATGTATGAAATGCGGAATAATGTGTGACCCACACTTAACCCAATACACCAGGTTTCTAGTGCGGGTGAACAGGAGACTGATGCAGGGTCTCTGACCCCAGTCCGGCGCTCCGATCCCTCTGAAGATCCTCTTTTTTCAGTGCTGAATTGCCCGGCTAGATTTGAATATTCATGGATGCTGGTCACATGAGCACTCAGTAGGCACAACTGCTCACATGACCAGCGAACATTAATATTCAAATCCAGCCGGCGGGCCCGCCTCCAGCGCGGTGTAGTGGGTTTAGTGAGGTTGAATGGGGGACCATTTTCCTTTAATTTTAGCTCAAGGCCGCAATGTAACAAGATTAATGCATAGTATAGTACTACAGCTCTCTACTGAGTGATGCATAATGTCCTCAATTCTATAGTAAACCTACTAGTACTGTCACTTATGGTAGTTGCACACTACACCACATGATGCTTCAGATCACTTGAGGCAATGACAAATTAATATCATTTTTGGCAATAAATGACTTAAAGGGGTACTCCGCTGCACACATCTTATCCCCTATCCAAAGGATAGGGGATAAGATGTTAGATCTCTGGGCCAGCAGCTGCAGCATCCATAACACGGAAGCTTCAGCGTTCGTGATGTCACGCTAAGCCCCCTCCATTCATGTCTATGGGAGGGTTCTGTACTAGCCATCACGCCTCCTCCCATAGACTTGAATGGAGGGGGCGTGACTACTGGCATATTCAGTCATCGGGTACGGATACTTTCCTACTTTCCTAGATACTTTCCTACCTAAACTGTCATTGACCACTGCATCATCCTGAACATAATGTATAATTGTATAATTAGAATAAATGGTTAAGAGTTAATCTGTTAAAGTCCTTAGAGATATTAATAATAATAATAATTTATTTATATAGCGCCTATTAGATATTAACCCATAACCACCACCATGTATAAGGTATATCAATACCCCTTCATCTTTAAATACGGTGTCAACTAGTGTAGACCACCATGGCCATAGTTAGCTAATCAAAAGCTATAGCTCAAAAATGACTATTTTAAGGTGGGATGTTTATATGACAAAATACAGCCATATTGTTGCAACTAAATAGCCTTAAAAAAAAAATTAAAAAAAAGTAAGTCATTATGCCCATAAAATAAATGGGTGCCCACCGAAAATGTTTCAATAGAATCTAATGGGAAAATTCAGCCCTTTACCGGACATTTTGGAATAAAATCTCTTAAAAAACTATTGAGGTGAACCTGCACACACATCTATTAAATTAAGACAAAAAATAGCACTCTCCAAAGGTGGAATTCCAAGTAGTACAAAGTGCGGGTGCAGGCAAAGATTTAGGGACTAGGTCCACATTGTCCCTCTCAGAATACGAGAAAACAATTCAATGCCAACACTCCAGATGTGAAAAAAGCATTCACAATTTATTCCATCATTTACAAAAACAGCGGCGTCAAAATATCCCTTTTTTTTGTACATTATGAAGGAATACATTTTGACAGCTTTTTTCACTTTATCTGGAGTGCTGCATTTAATTGTTTTTTTCATCTATTAAATAAGATGGAAGCTCTATTGTGAGTCACTTATTAGTGATGAGCGGCATAGGCCATATTCGAATTTGCGATATTTCGTGAATATATGGATGAATATTCGTCATATATTCGCGAAATTCGCATATTCGTTATATTCGCTTCTTTTTTTTTTTTTTTACTATTTATGCACATATGCGAAAATACATGCGCATATTCACGATTATTGAGCCCTCCCTTCTTTATAGGGTATAGGGAACCAATGGGCTAGTGCAGTGGTTTCCAACCTGCGGACCTCCAGATGTTGCAAAACTACAACTCCCAGCATGCCCGGACAGCCGTTGGCTGTCCGGGCATCCTGGGAGTTGTAGTTTTGCAACATCTGGACTAGCACTAGTTCATTGGTTCCCTATACCATTAAAGAAGGGAGGGCTCAATATTCGCGAATATGTGCATTTTCGTAGATCAGAGAGGGATGTAGTGATCACTGTCATGTGTAATGTGAACAAAAAAAAGAGAATATTCAAATATATATTTGCAAATATATAGTGCTACTAAAATTCGAATTGCAAATATTTGCGAGCAACACTATCACTTATGTCCCCATATCCCAGCTGACTGGCACCCACGGGAGGTACTGTAGGTGCAAGCGAATCCACTTTATTAAACTGCAATAGAAAAGCATAGCAAATGCATTTAATGAGTTATAACAATTATGGCAACATTTGTATTATCATATTACCATCGGCCCAGCAGTGTATTATCGGTGCTTCACTGCTGCTAAAGAAGGGGTCTATGATGATAAAATAATTTAAGGGATTGTTGTCTTTGCAGATCTTAAAAAATTCTTATAATTGATGCTATATTTGGGGCTTCTCTTTGTTTTGTTTTTTACTATAGTCAGTTTATGTAAACCACATTGGGCTATGAGCAATGTGTATGCAAAGTGGAAGATAAAAAAATGTATTTCATCTGTACTCACTGCTTCTACTGTTGTCAAAGAGACAAAGATCTGATTCATGGACGATACTGCTAAACAGCGGTATATAACTTTTATAGCCATAGCTCAGATGCTCTACGAAGTAATACGTTCAAAAAGATAGAAGCTAATGGTCTCCTGGCTGATGTCATGAGATCATGCTGTAATTTCACTAGGGCAGCTGTCACGATGCCGGCTGGCAGGTAGTGGATCCTCTGTGCCAGAGAGGGATTGGCGTGGACCGTGCTAGTGGATCGGTTCTAAGCCACTACTGGTTTTCACCAGAGCCGCCGCAAAGCGGGATGGTCTTGCTGCGGCGGTAGTGACCAGGTCGTATCCACTAGCAACGGCTCAACCTCTCTGGCTGCTGAAGATAGGCGCGGTACAAGGGAGTAGACAGAAGCAAGGTCGGACGTAGCAGAAGGTCGGGGCAGGCAGCAAGGATCGTAGTCAGGGGCAACGGCAGGAGGTCTGGAACACAGGCTAGGAACACACAAGGAACGCTTTCACTGGCACAATGGCAACAAGATCCGGCAAGGAAGTGCAGGGGAAGTGAGGTGATATAGGAAAGTGCACAGGTGAAGACACTAATTGGAATCACTGCGCCAATCAGCGGCGCAGTGGCCCTTTAAATCGCAAAGACCCGGCGCGCGCGCGCCCTAGGGAGCGGGGCCGCGCGCGCCGGGACAGGACCGAGGGAGAGCGAGTCAGGTACGGGAGCCGGGGTGCGCATCGCGAGCGGGCGCTACCCGCATCGCGAATCGCATCCCGGCTGGCAGCGGAATCGCAGCGCCCCGGGTCAGTGGATCTGACCGGAGCGCTGCAGCGGGGAGAGTGAAGCGAGCGCTCCGGGGAGGAGCGGGGACCCGGAGCGCTCGGCGTAACAGTACCCCCCCCCTTGGGTCTCCCCCTCTTCTTAGAGCCTGAGAACCTGAGGAGCAGACTTTTGTCTAGGATGTTGTCCTCAGGTTCCCAGGATCTCTCTTCAGGACCACAACCCTCCCAGTCCACTAAAAAAAAAGTTTTCCCTCTGACCTTTTTGGAAGCTAAGATCTCTTTGACAGAGAAGATGTCCGAGGAGCCGGAAACAGGAGTGGGAGGAACAGATTTGGGAGAAAAACGGTTGAGGATGAGTGGTTTGAGAAGAGAGACGTGAAAGGCATTAGGGATACGAGGAGAAGGAGGAAGAAGAAGTTTATAAGAGACAGGATTAATTTGACACAAAATTTTGAAAGGACCAAGATAGCGTGGTCCCAACTTGTAGCTAGGGACACGGAAGCGGACATATTTAGCGGAGAGCCATACCTTGTCTCCAGGGGAAAAAACGGGAGGAGCTCTTCTTTTCTTATCCGCGAACTTCTTCATGCGTGATGAAGCCTGTAAGAGAGAATTTTGGGTCTCTCTCCATATGATGGAAAGGTCACGAGAAATTTCATCCACAGCGGGCAGACCAGAGGGCAAGGGGGTAGGGAGGGGGGGAAGAGGGTGACGGCCGTACACCACGAAAAATGGGGATTTGGAGGAAGATTCAGAGACCCTGAAGTTATACGAGAATTCGGCCCATGGAAGGAGATCTGCCCAGTCATCCTGGCGGGAGGAAACAAAATGTCGCAAATAATCACCCAAGATCTGGTTAATTCTTTCTACTTGTCCATTGGACTGGGGATGATATGCAGAAGAAAAATTTAATTTAATCTTGAGTTGTTTACAGAGAGCCCTCCAGAATTTAGACACGAATTGGACGCCTCTATCCGAGACAATCTGCGTAGGCAACCCGTGAAGACGAAAAATGTGTACAAAAAATTGTTTAGCCAACTGAGGCGCAGAAGGAAGACCAGGAAGAGGGATGAAATGTGCCATTTTGGAGAATCGATCAACGACCACCCAAATAACAGTGTTGCCACGGGAAGGGGGTAAATCAGTAATAAAATCCATACCAATCAGAGACCAAGGCTGTTCGGGGACAGGCAGGGGATGAAGAAAACCAGCGGGCTTCTGGCGAGGAGTCTTATCCCGGGCACAGATAGTGCAGGCTCGCACAAAGTCCACAACATCCGTCTCCAGAGTCGGCCACCAATAGAAGCGGGAGATGAGTTGCACAGATTTCTTGATGCCCGCATGACCTGCGAGATGGGAGGAGTGACCCCATTTGAGGATTCCGAGGCGTCGGCGTGGAGAAACAAAGGTCTTTCCTGGAGGAGTTTGCCTGATGGAGGCAGGAGAAGTGGAGATCAGGCAGTCAGGTGGAATGATGTGTTGCGGAGAGAGTTCAACTTCTGAGGCATCCGAGGAACGAGAGAGAGCATCGGCCCTAATGTTCTTATCGGCAGGACGAAAGTGAATCTCAAAATTAAATCGGGCAAAGAACAGAGACCACCGGGCCTGGCGAGGATTCAGCCGTTGGGCAGACTGGAGGTAGGAGAGGTTCTTGTGGTCGGTGTAGATAATAACAGGAAAACTTGATCCCTCCAGCAGATGCCTCCATTCCTCAAGTGCTAATTTAATGGCTAGAAGCTCTCGATCCCCGATGGAGTAGTTCCTCTCCGCTGGAGAGAAGGTCCTAGAGAAAAAACCACAAGTGACAGCATGCCCGGAAGAATTTTTTTGTAGAAGAACAGCTCCAGCTCCCACTGAGGAGGCATCAACCTCCAATAGGAAGGGTTTGGAAGGGTCAGGTCTGGAGAGCACGGGAGCCGAAGAAAAGGCAGACTTGAGTCGTTTAAAGGCGTCTTCTGCTTGAGGAGGCCAAGACTTGGGATCAGCATTTTTTTTGGTTAAAGCCACGATAGGAGCCACAACGGTAGAAAAATGTGGAATAAATTGCCTGTAATAATTGGCGAACCCCAAAAAGCGTTGGATAGCACGGAGTCCGGAGGGGCGTGGCCAATCTAAGACGGCAGAGAGTTTGTCTGGATCCATCTGTAGTCCCTGGCCAGAGACCAAATATCCTAGAAAAGGAAGAGATTGGCATTCAAACAGACATTTCTCAATTTTGGCATAGAGTTGATTGTCACGAAGTCTCTGAAGAACCATACGGACATGCTGGCGGTGTTCTTCTAGATTGGCAGAAAAAATTAGGATATCGTCCAGATATACAACAACACAGGAGTATAACAGATCACGAAAAATTTCATTAACAAAGTCTTGGAAGACGGCAGGGGCGTTGCACAGGCCAAAGGGCATGACCAGATACTCAAAGTGTCCATCTCTGGTGTTAAATGCCGTTTTCCACTCATCCCCCTCTCTGATGCGGATGAGGTTATAGGCGCCTCTTAAGTCCAATTTAGTAAAGATGTGGGCACCTTGGAGGCGATCAAAGAGTTCAGAGATGAGGGGTAAGGGGTAGCGGTTCTTAACCGTGATTTTATTAAGACCGCGGTAGTCAATGCAAGGACGTAGGGAGCCATCTTTTTTGGACACAAAGAAAAATCCGGCTCCGGCAGGAGAGGAGGATTTACGGATAAAGCCCTTTTTTAGATTCTCCTGGACGTATTCAGACATGGCAAGAGTCTCTGGGGCAGAGAGAGGATAAATTCTGCCCCGGGGTGGAGTAGTGCCCGGGAGGAGGTCGATAGGACAATCATAAGGCCTGTGAGGAGGTAGAGACTCAGCTTGTTTTTTGCAGAAAACATCCGCGAAGTCCATATAGGCCTTAGGGAGAC